>NW_025726071.1:3972500-4141941 GCF_021461395.2 Schistocerca americana
CTTAAGTACATGAAGACCGACACTTCGTACTGACTATGTTTTGAACCATTCCTGTGACACTAGTTATAGATTCCGATGCTTCACTCCAGGTTCACTGTATCCCTTGGACCTTCTTATTGACGATGAAACACAGAAATTGCATCGGAATTAAATACAAAAGGCACAATGCCTACTTAAGTACATGAAGACCGGACACTTCTTACTGACTATGTTTTGAACCATTCCTGTAACAATAGTTATAGATTCCGATGCTTCACTTCAGGGTTTACTGTATCCATTGGACCCTTCTTATTGACGATGAAACACAGAAATTGCATCGGAATTAAATACAAAAAGGCACAATGCCGACTTAAGGACAAGAAGACTGACTCTTCCTACTGACCATTCCTGTGACACTAATTTGAGATTCCGATGCTTCACTTCAGGTTTACTGTACTCCCTTGGACCTTCTTATTGACGATGAGACACAGAAATTGCATCGGAATTATATACAAAAGGCATAATTCCGACCTAAGTACATGAAGAGCGAATCTTCTTACTGACTATGTTTTGAACCATTCCTGTGACACTAGTTATAGGATTCCGATGCTTCCCTCCAAGTCTACTGTATCCCTTGGACCTTCTTATTGACGATGAAACACAGAAATTGCATCGGAATTAAATACAAATGGCACAATTGCCGAATTAAGTACATGAAGACCGACACTTCTTACTGACTATGTTTTGAACCATACCTGCAACACTAGTTATAGATTCCGATGCTTTCACTTCATGTTTACTGTATCCCTTGGACCTTGTTTTTGACGATTGAAACACGGAAAATGCATCGGAATTAAATACAAAAGGCACAATGCCAACATAAGGACAAGAAGACTGACTCTTCCTACTGACCATTCCTGTGACACTAGTTATAGATTCCGATGCTTCACTTCACGTTTACTGTATCCCTTGGACATTCTTATTGACGATGAAACTCAGAAATTGCATCGGAATTAAATACAAAAGGGCACTATGCCGACCTAAGGACAAGATGACCGACTATTCCTACTGACCATTCCAGTGACACTAGTTATTGGTTCCGATGCTTCACTTCATTTTTACTGTATCCCTTGGACCTTCTTATTGACGATGAAACACAGAAATTGCATCGGAATTAAATACAAAAGCACAATGACGACTTAAGGTCAAGAAGACTGACTCTTCCTACTGACCATCCCTGTGACACTAGTTATAGATTCCGATGCTTCACTTCAGGTTTACTGTATCCCTTGGTCCTTCTTATTGACGATGAAACACAGAAATTGCATCGGAATTAAATACAAAAGCCACAATGCCGACTTAAGTACTTGAAGTCCGACACTTCTTACTGACTATGTCTTGAACCATTCCTGTGACACTAGTTATAAATTCCGATGCTTCACTTCAGGTTTACTGTATCCCTTGGACCTTCTTATTGACGATGAAACACAGAAATTGCATCGGAATTAAATACAAAAGGCACAATGCCGTCTTAAGTACATAACCACTGACACTTCCTACTGACTACGTTTTGAACCATTCCTGTGACACTAGTTATAGATTCCGATGCTTCACTTCAGGTTTACTGTATTCCTTGGACCTTCTTATTGACGATGAAACACAGAAATTGCATCGGAATTAAATACAAAAAGCCACAATGCCTACTTAAGTACATGAAGACCGACACTTCTTACTGACTAAGTTTTGAACCATTCCTGCAACACTAGTTATAGATTCCGATGCTTCACTTCAGGTTTACTGTATCCCTTGGACCTTCTTATTGACGATGAAACACAGAAATTGCATCGGAATTAAATACTAAAGGCACAATGCCGACTTAAGGACAAGAAGAATGACTCTTCGTACTGACCATTCCTGTGACACTAGTTATAGATTCCGATGCTTCACTTCAGGTTTACTGTATCCCTTGGACATTCTTATTGACGATGAAACTCAGAAATTGCATCGGAATTAAATACAAAAGGCACTATGCCGACCAAAGGACAAGAAGACTGACTATTCCTACTAACCATTTTAGTGTCACTAGTTATTGGTTCCGATGCTTCACTTCATTTTTACTGTATCCCTTGGACCTTCTTATTGACGATGAAACACAGGTATTGCATCGGAATTAAATACAAAAGCACAATGCCGACTTAAGGACAAGAAGACTGACTCTTCCTACTGACCATCCCTGTGACACTAGTTATAGATTCCGATGCTTCACTTCAGGTTTACTGTATCCCTTGGTCCTTCTTATTGACGATGAAACACAGAAATTGCATCGGAATTAAATACAAAAGCCACAATGCCGACTTAACTACATGAAGACCGACACGTCTTACTGACTATGTCTTGAACCATTCCTGTGACACTAGTTATAAATTCCGATGCTTCACTTCAGGTTTACTGTATCCCTTGGACCTTCTTATTGACGATGAAACATAGAAATTGCATCGGAATTAAATACAAAAGGCACCATGCCGACTTAAGGACAAGAAGACTGACTCTTCCTACTGACCATTCCTGTGACACTAGTTACAGATTCCGATGCTTCACTTCAGAATTACTGTATCCCTTGGACCTTCTTATTGACGATGAAACACAGAAATTGCATCGGAATTAAATACAAAAGGCACAATCCCGACTTAAGTACATGAAGACCGACACTTCTTACTGACTATGATTTGAACCATTCCTGTAACAATAGTTATAGATTCCGATGCTTCACTTCATGTTTACTGTATACCTTGGACCTTCTTTTTGACGATGAATCACAGAAACTGCATCGGAATTAAATACAAAAGGCACAATTCCGACTTAAGGACAAGAAGTCTGACTCTTCCTACGGACCATTCCTGTGACACTAGTTATAGATTTCCATGCTTCACTTCATGTTTACTGTATCCCTTGGACCTTCGTATTGACGATGGAACACAGAAATTGCATCGGAAATAAATACAAAAGGCACAATGCCGACTTAAGTACATGAAGACCGACACTTCTCCTGACTATGCTTTGAACCATTCCTGTGACTCTAGTTATAGATTCCGATGCTTCACTCCAGGTTCACTATATCCCTTGGACCTTCTTATTGACGATGAAACACAGAAATTGCATCGGAATTAAATACAACAGGCACAATGCCGACTTAAGTACATGAAGAGCGACACTTCTTACTGACTATGTTTTGAACCATTCCTGTAACAATAGTTATAGATTCCGATGCTTCACTTCAGGTTTACTGTATCCCTTGGACCTTCTTATTGACGATGAAACACAGAAATTGCATCGGAATTAAATACAAAAGGCACAATACCGACTTAAGGACAAGAAGTCTGACTCTTCCTACTGACCATTCCTGTGACACTAGTTATAGATTCCGATGCTTTACTTCAGGGTTACTGTATCCCTTGGACCATCTTATTGACGATGAAACACAGAAATTGCATCGGAATTATATACAAATAGCACAACTCCGACTTAAGTACATGAAGAGCGACACTTTATACTGACTATGTTTTGAACCATTCCTGTGACACTAGTTATAGATTCCGATGCTTCCCTCCAGGTTTACTGTATCCCTTGGACCTTCTTATTAACGATGAAACACAGAAATTGCATCGGAATTAAATACAAAAGGCACAATGCCGACTTAAGTACATGCAGACCAACATTTCATACTGACTATGTTTTGAACCATTCCTGCAACACTAGTTATAGATTCCGATGCTTCACTTCAGGTTTACTGTATCCCTTGTACCTTCTTATTGACGATGAAACACAGAAAATGCATCGGAATTAAATACAAAAGGCACAATGCCGACTTAAGGACAAGAAGACTGACTCTTCATACTGACCATTCCTGTGACACTAGTTATAGATTCCGATGCTTCACTTCAGGTTTACTGTATCCCTTGGACCTTCTTATTGACGATGAAACACAGAAATTGCATCGGAATTAAATACAAAAGGCACAATGCCGACTTAAGTACATGAAGGCCGACACTTCTTACTGACTATGTTTAGCTCCCATTCCTGTGACACTAGTTATAGATTCCGATGCTTCAATTCAGGTTTCCTGTATCCCTTGGACTTTCTTATTGACGATGAAACACAGGAATTGCATCGGAATTAAATACAAAAGGCACAATGCCGACCTAAGGACGAGAATACTGACTCTTTCTACTGACCATTCCTGTGCCACTAGTTATAGATTCCTATGCTTCACTTCAGGTTTGCTGTACCCCTTGGACCTTCTTATTGACGATGAAACACAGAAATTGCATCGGAATTAAATACAAAAAGCACAATGCCGTCTTAAGTACATGAAGAACGACACTTTTTACTGACTATGTTTTGAACCATTCCTGTGACACTACTTATAGATTCCGATGCTTCACATCAGGTTTTCTGTATCCTTGGACCTTCTTATTGACGATGAAACACAGTAATTGCATCGGCATTAAATACAAAAGGCACAATGCCGACTTAAGTACATGAAGACCAACACTTCTTACTGACTATGTTTTAAACCATTCCAGTAACTCTAGTTATAGATTCCGATGCTACACTTCAGGTTTACTGTATCCCTTGGACCTTCTTATTGACGATGAAACACAGAAATTGCATGGGAATTAAATTCAAAAAGCACTATGCCGACCTAAGGACAAGAAGACTGACTCTTCCTACTGACCATTCCAGTGAAACTAGTTTTAGGTTCCGATGCATCACTTCATTTTTACTGTATCCCTTGGACCTTCTTATTGACGATGAAACACAGAAATTGCAACGGAATTAAATACAAAAGCACAATGCCGACTTAAGTACATGAAGACCGACACTTCTTACTGACTATGTCTTGAACCATTCCTGTGACTCTAGTTATAGATTCCGATGCTTCACGTCAGGTATACTGTATCCCTTGGACCTTCTTATTGACGATGAAACACAGAAATTGCATCGGAATTAAATACAAAAGGCACAATGCCGTCTTAAGGACAAGAAGAAAGACTCTTCCTACTGACCATTCCTGTAACACTAGTTACAGATTCCGATGCTTCACTTCAGGCTTACTGTATCCCTTGGACCTTCGTATTGACGATGAAACAGAGAAATTGCATCGGAATTAAATACAAAAGGCACAATGCCGACTTAAGTACATGAAGACCGACACTTCTTACTGACTTTGTTTTGAACCATTCCTGTGACACTAGTTATAGATTCCGATGCTTCACTTCAGGTTTACTGTATACCTTGGACCTTCTTTTTGACGATGAAACACAGAAACTGCATCGGAATTAAATACAAAAGGCACAATGCCGACTTAAGGGCAAGAAGTCTGACTCTTCCTACTGACCATTCCTGTGACACTAGTTATAGATTCCCATGCTTCACTTCATGTTTACTGTATCCCTTGGACCTTCTTCTTGACGATGAAACACAGAAATTGCATCGGAAATAAATACAAAAGGCACAATGCCGACTTAAGTACATGAAGACCGACACTTCTTACTGACTATGTCTTGAACCATTCCTGTGACACTAGTTATAAATTCCGATGCTTCACTTCAGGTTTACTGTATCCCTTGGACCTTCTTATTGACGATGAAACACAGAAATTGCATCGGAATTAAATACAAAAGGCACAATGCCGACTTAAGTACATAACCACCGACACTTCCTACTGACTATGTTTTGAACCATTCCTGTGACACTAGTTATAGATTCCGATGCTTCACTTCGGGTTTACTGTATCTCTTGGACCTTCTTATTGACGATGAAACACAGAAATTGCATCGGAATTAAATACAAAATGCACAATGCCGACTTAAGTACATGAAGACCGACACTTCTTACTGACTAAGTTTTGAACCATTCCTGCAACACTAGTTATAGATTCCGATGCTTCACTTCAGGTTTACTGTATCCCTTGGACCTTCTTATTGACGATGAAACACAGAAATTGCATCGGAATTAAATACAAAAGGCACAATGCCGACGTAAGGACAAGAAGAATGACACTTCGTACTGACCATTCCTGTGACACTAGTTATAGATTCCGATGCTTCACTTCAGGTTTACTGTATCCCTTGGACATTCTTATTGACGATGTAACTCAGAAATTGCATCGGAATTAAATACAAAAGGCAATATGCCGACCTAAGGACAAGAAGACTGACTATTCCTACTGACCATTCCAGTGACACTAGTTATTGGTTCCGATGCTTCACTTCATCTTTACTGTATCCCTTGGACCTTCTTATTGACGATGAAACACAGAAATTGCATCGGAATTAAATACAAAAGCACAATGCCGACTTAAGGACAAGAAGACTGACTCTTCCTACTGACCATCCCTGTGACACTAGTTATAGATTCCGATGCTTCACTTCAGGTTTACTGTATCCCGTGGTCCTTCTTATTGACGATGAAACACAGAAATTGCATCGGAATTAAATACAAAAGCCACAATGCCGACTTAAGTACATGAAGACCGACACTTCTTACTGACTATGTCTGAACCATTCCTGTGACACTAGTTAAAAAATTCCGATGCTTCACTTCAGGTTTACTGTATCCCTTGGGCCTTCTTATTGACGATGAAACACAGAAATTGCATCGGAATTAAATACAAAAGGCACAATGCCGACTTAAGGACTAGAAGACTGACTCTTCCTACTGACCATTCCTGTGACACTAGTTACAGATTCCGATGCTTCACTTCAGAATTACTGTATCCCTTGGACCTTCTTATTGACGATGAAACACAGAAATTGCATCGGAATGAAATACAAAAGGCACAATCCCGACTTAAGTACATGAAGACCGACACTTCTTACTGACTATGTTTTGAACCATTCCTGTATCAACAGTTATAGATTCCGATGGTTCACTTCAGGTTTACTGTATACCTTGGACCTTCTTTTTGACGATGAAACACAGAACCTGCATCGGAATTAAATACAAAAGGCACAATGCCGACTTAAGGACAAGAAGTCTGACTCTTCCTACTGACCATTCCTGTGACACTAGTTATAGATTTCCATGCTTCACTTCAAGTTTACTGTATCCCTTGGACCTTCTTATTGACGATGGAACACAGAAATTGCATCGGAAATAAATGCAAAAGGCACAATGCCGACTTAAGTACATGAAGACCGACACTTCTTACTGACTATGTTTTGAACCATTCCTGTAACAATAGTTATAGATTCCGATGCTTCACTCCAGGTTCACTGTATCCCTTGGACCTTCTTATTGACGATGAAACACAGAAATTGCATCGGAATTAAATACAAAAGGCACAATACCAACTTAAGGACAAGAAGTCAGACTCTTCCTACTGACCATTCCTGTGACACTAGTTATAGATTCCGATGCTTCACTTCAGGTTTACTGTATCCCTTGGACCTTCTTATTGACGATGAAACACAGAAATTGCATCGGACTTATATACAAAAAGCACAATGCCGACTTAAGTACATGAAGAGCGACACTTCTTACTGACTATGTTTTGAACCATTCCTGTGGCACTAGATATAGATTCCGATGCTTCCCTCCAGGTTTACTGTATCCCTTGGACCTTCTTATTGACGATGAAACACAGAAATTGCATCGGAATTAAATACAAAAGACACAATGCCGACTTGAGTACATGAAGACCAACACTTCATACTGACTATGTTTTGAACCATTCCTGCAACACTAGTTATAGATTCCGATGCTTCACTTCAGGTTTACTGTATCCCTTGGACCTTCCCTTTGACGATGAAACAAAGAAAATGCACCGGAATTAAATACAAAAGGCACAATGCCGACTTAAGGAGAAGAAGACTGACTCTTCATACTGACCATTCCTGTGACACTAGTTATAGATTCCGATGCTTCACTTCAGGTTTACTGTATCCCTTGGACCTTCTTATTGACGATGAAACACAGAGATTGCATGGGAATTAAATACAAAATGCGCAATGCCGAGTTAAGTACAAGAAGACTGACTCTTCCCACTATCTAAGTTTTGAACCATTCCTGTGACACTAGTTATGGATTCCCATGCTTCACTCCAGGTTTACTGTATCCCTTGGACCATCTTTTTGACGATGAAAGACAGAAATTGCATCGGAATTAAATACAAAAGGCACAATGCCGACTTAAGTACATGAAGACCGACACTCCTTACTGACTATGATTTGAACCATTGCTGTAACACTAGTTATAGATTCCGATGCTTCACTTCAGGTTTACTGTATCCCTTGGACCTTCCTATTGACGATGAAACACAGAAATTGCATCGGAATTAAATACAAAAGGCACAATGCCGACTTAAGGACAAGAAGACTGACTCTTCCTACTGACCATTCCTGTGACACTAGTTATAGATTCCGATTCTTCACGCCAGGTTTACTGTATCCCTTGGACCTTCTTATTCACGGTGAAACACAGAAATTGCATCGGAATTAAATACAAAAAGCACAATGTCGACTCTCTTCCTACTGTCTCAGTTTTGAACCATTCCTCTGACACTAGTTATAGATTCCGATAATTCACCTCAGGCTTACTGTATCCCTTGGACCTTCTTATTGACGATGAACACAGAAATTGAATCAAAATTATATACAAAAGGCTCAATGCCGACATAAGTACATGAAGACTGACACTTCTTACTTACTATGTTTTGACCCACTCCTGTGACACTAGTTATAGATTTCCATGCTTCACTCCAGGATTACTGTATCCCTTGGACCTTCTTATTGACGATGAAACACAGAAACTGCATCGGAATTAAATACAAAAGGCACAATGCCGACTTAAGTACATGAAGACCGACACTTCTTACTAACTATGTTTTGATCCATTCCTGTGACACTAGTTATTGATTTCCATGTTTCATTCCAGGTTTACTGTATGCCTTGGACCTACTTATTGACGATGAAACACAGAAGTGGCATCGGAAAGAAATACAAAATTCACAATGCCGACTTAAGTACAAGAAGACCGACACTTCTTACTGACTATGTTATGAACCTTTCCTGTAACACTCGTTATAGATTCCGATGCTTCACTTCAGGTTTACTGTATCCCATGGACCTTCATATTGACGATGAAACACAGAAATTGCATCGAAATTAAATACAAAAAGCATAAAGCCGACTTAAGGGCAAGAAGACTGACTCTTCCTACTGATCATTCCTGTGACACTAGTTATAGATTCCGATGCTTCACTTCAGGTTTACTGTATCCCTCGGACCTTCTTATTGACGATGAAACACAGAAATTGCATCGGAATTAAATACGAAAGGCGCAATGCCGACTTAAGTACATGAAGAACGACACTTCTTACTGACTATGTTTTGATACATTCCTGTGACACTAGTTATAGATTCCGATGTTTCACTCCAGGTTTACTGTGTCCCTTGGACCTTTTTATTGCCGATGTAACACGGAAATTGCATCGGAAATAAATACATAAGGCACAATGCCGACTTAAGTTTATGAAGACCGACACATCCTACTGACTAAGTTTTGAACCATTCCTGCAACACTAGTTATAGATTCCGATGCTTCACTTCAGGTTTACATTATCCCTTGGACCTTCTTATTGACGATGAAACACAGAAATTGCATCGGAATTAAATACAAAAGGCACAATGCCGACTTAAGTACATGAAGACCAACACTTCAAACTGACTATGTTTTGAACCATTCCTGAAACATTAGTTACAGATTCCGATGCTTCACTTCAGGTTTACTGTATCCCTTGGACCTTCTTATTGACGATGAAACACAGAAAATGCATCGGAATTAAATACAAAAGGCACAATGCCGACTTAAGTACATGAAGACCGACACTTCTTATTGACTATGTTTTGAACCATTCCTGTGACTCTAGTTATAGATTCCGATGCTTCACTCCAGGTTCACTGTATCCCTTGGACCTTCTTATTGACGATGAAACACAGAAATTGCATCGGAATTAAATACAAAAGGCACAATGCCGACTTAAGGACAAGAACACTGACTCTTCCTACTGACCATTCCTGTGACACTAGTTATAGATTCCGATGCTTCACTTCAGGTTTACTGTATCCCTTGGACCTTCGTATTGACGATGAAACACAGAAATTGCATCGGAATTAAATACAAAAGGCACAATGCCGACTTAAGGACAAGAACACTGACTCTTCCTACTGACCATTCCTGTGACACTAGTTATAGATTCCGATGCTTCACTCCTGGTTTACTGTACCCCTTGGACCTTCTTATTGACGATGTAACACAGAAATTGCATCGGAATTAAATACAAAAGGCACAATGCCGACTTAAGTACATGAAGACCGACACTTCTTATTGACTATGTTTTGAACCATTCCTGTGACTCTAGTTATAGATTCCGATGCTTCACTCCAGGTTCACTGTATCCCTTGGACCTTCTTATTGACGATGAAACACAGAAATTGCATCGGAATTAAATACAAAAGGCGCAATGCTGACTTAAGTACATGAAGACCGACACTTCTTACTGACTATGTTTTGAACCATTCCTATGACACTAGTTATAGATTCCGATGCTTCACGTAAGGTTTACTGTATAACTTGGACCTTCTTATTGACGATGAAACACTGAAATTGCTTCGGAATTAAATATAAAAGGCACAATGCCGACTTAAGGACAAGAAGACTGACTCTTCCTACTGACCATTCCTGTGACACTAGTTATAGATTCCGATTCTTCACACCAGGTTTACTGTATCCCTTGGACCTTCTTATTGACGGTGAAACACAGAAATTGCATCGGAATTAAGAACAAAAAGCACAATGTCGACTCTCTTCCTACTGTCTCAGTTTTGAACCATTCCTCTGACACTAGTTGTAGATTCCGATGATTCACTTCAGGTTTACTGTATCCCTTGGACCTTCTTATTGACGATGAAACACAGAAATTGAATCGGAATTAAATACAATAGGCTCAATGCCGACATAAGTACATGAAGACTGACACTTCTTACTTACTATGATTAGACCCACTCCTGTGACACTAGTTATAGATTTCCATGCTTCACTCCAGGTTTACTGTATCCCTTGGACCTTCTTATTGACGAAGAAACACAGAAACTGCATCGGAATTAAATACAAAAGGCACAATGCCGACTTAAGGGCAAGAAGACTGACTCTTCCTACTGATCACTCCTGTGACACTAGTTATAGATTCCCATGCTTCACTTCAGGTTTACTGTATCCCTTGGACCTTCTTATTGACGATGAAACACAGAAATTGCATCGGAATTAAATACGAAAGGCGCAATGTCGACTTAAGTACATGAAGAACGACACTTCTTACTAACTATGTTTTGATACATTCCTGTGACACTAGTTATAGATTCCCATGTTTCACTCCAGGTTTACTGTGTCCCTTGGACCTTCTTATTGCCGAAGAAACACGGAAATTGCATCGGAATTAAATACAAAAGGCACAATGCCGACTTAAGTACATGAAGACCGACACATCTTACTATGTTTTGAAACATTCCTGTAACACTAGTTATAGATTCCGATGCTTCACTTCAGGTTTACATTATCCCTTGGACCTTCTTATTGACGATGAAACACAGAAGTTGCATGGGAATTAAATACAAAGGCACAATGCCGACTTAAGGACAAGAAGACTGACTCTTCCTACTGACCATTCCTGTGACACTATTTTTGGATTCCGATGCTTCACTTCAGGTTTACTATATCCCTTGGACCTTCTTATTGACGATAAAACACAGAAAGTGCATCGGAATTAAATACAAAAGGCACCATGCTGACTTAAGTACATGAAGACCGACACTTCTTAATGACTATGTTTTTAACCATTCCTGTGACACTAGTTATAGATTCCGATGCTTCACTTCAGGTTCACTGTATCCCTTGGACCATCTTATTGACGATGAAACACAGAAATTGCATCGGAATTAAATACAAAAGGCACAATGCCGACTTAAGTACATGAAGACCAACACTTCAAACTGACTATGTTTTGTTCCATTCCTGCAACACTAGTTATAGATTCCGATGCTTCACTTCAGGTTTACTGTATCCCCTGGACCTTCTTATTGATGAAGAAACACAGAAAATGCATCGGAATTAAATACAAAAGGCACAATGCCGACCTAAGGACAAGAAGACTGACTCTTCGTACTGACCATTCCTGTGACGCTAGTAATAGATTCCGATGCTTCACTTCAGGTTTACTGTATCCCTTGGACCTTCTTATTGACGATGAAACACAGAAATTTCATCGGAATTAAATACAAAAGGCACAATGCCGACTTAAGGACTAGAACACTGACTCTTCCTACTGACCATTCCTGTGACACTTGTTATAGATTCCGATGCTTCACTCCAGGTTTACTATACCCCTTGGACCTTCTTATTGACGATGAAACACAGAAATTGCATCGGAATTAAATACAAAAGGCACAATGCCGACTTAAGTACATGAAGACCGACACTTCTTATTGACTATGTTTTGTACCATTCCTGTGACTCTAGTTATAGATTCCGATGCTTCACGTAAGGTTTACTGTATAACTTGGACCTTCTTATTGACGATGAAACACTGAAATTGCATCGTAATTAAATACAAAATGCACAATGCCGACTTAAGTACATGAAGACCGACACTTCTTACTGACTATGTTTTGATCCATTCCTGTGACACTAGTTATTGATTTCCATGTTTCACTCCAGGTTTACTGTATGCCTTCGACCTACCTGTTGACGATGAAACACAGAAATGGCATCGGAATGAAATACAAAAGGCACAATGCCGACTTAAGTACATGTAGACCGACACTTCTTACTGACTATGTTATGAACCATTCCTGTAACACTCGTTATAGATTCCGATGCTTCACTTCAGGTTTACTGTATCCCTTGGACCTTCTTATTGACGGTGAAACACAGAAATTGCATCGGAATTAAATACGAAAGGCGCAATGCCGACTTAAGAACATGAAGAACGACACTTCTTACTTAATATGTTTTGATACATTCCTGTGACACTAGTTATAGATTCCGATGTTTCACTCCAGGTTTACTGTGTCCCTTGGACCTTCTTATTGCCGATGAACACGGAAATTGCGTAGGAAGTAAATACAAAAGGCACAATGCCGACTTAAGTACATGAAGACCGAAACTTCTTACTATGTTTTGAAACATTCCTGTAACACTAGTTGTAGATTCCGATGCTTCACTTCAGGTTTACTGTATCCCTTGGACCTTCTTATTGACGATGAAACACAGAAGTTGCATGGGAATTAAATACAAAAGGCACAATGACGACTTAAGGACAAGAAGACTCACTCTTCCTACTGACCATTCCTGTGACACTATTTTTGGATTCCGATGGTTCACTTCAGGTTTACTATATCCCTTGGACCTTCTTATTGACGATGAAACGCAGAAATTGCATCGGAATTAAATACAAAAGGCACCATGCCGACTTAAGTACATGGAGACCGACACTTCTTACTGACTATGTTTTGAACCATTCCTGTGACACTGGTTATAGATTCCGATGCTTCACTTCAGGTTCACTGTATCCCTTGGACCTTCTTATTGACGATGAAACACAGAAATTGCATCGGAATTAAATACAAAAGGCACAATGCCGACTTAAGTACATAAAGACCGACACTTCCTACTGACTAAGTTTGAACCATTCCTGCAACACTAGTTATAGATCCCGATGATTCACTTCAGGTTTACTGTATCCCTTGGACCTTCTTATTGACGATGAAACACAGAAATTGCATCGGAATTAAATACAAAAATCACAATGCCGACTTAAGTACATGAAGACCAACACTTTAAACTGACTATGTTTTGAACCATTCCTGCAACACTAGTTATAGATTCCGATGCTTCACTTCAGGTTTACTATAACCCTTGGACCTTCTTACTGACGATGAAACACAGAAAATGCATCGGAATTAAGTACAAAAGGCACAATGCCGACTTAAGGACAAGAAGACTGACTCTTCATACTGACCATTCCTGTGACACTAGTTATAGATTCCGATGCTTCACTTCAGGTTTACTGTATCCCTTGGACCTTCTTATTGACGATGAAACACAGAAATTGCATCGGAATTAAATACAAAAGGCACAATGCCGACTTAAGGACAAGAACACTGACTCTTCCTACTGACCATTCCTATGACACTAGTTATAGATTCCGATGCTTCACTCCTGGTTTACTGTACCCCTTGGACCTTCTTATTGACGATGAAACACAGAAATTGCATCGGAATTAAATACAAAAGGCACAATGCCGACTTAAGTACATGAAGACCGACACTTCTTATTGACTATGTTTTGAACCATTCCTGTGACTCTAGTTATAGATTCCGATGCTTCACTCCAGGTTCACTGTATCCCTTGGACCTTCTTATTGACGATGAAACACAGAAATTGCATCGGAATTAAATACAAAAGGCACAATGCTGACTTAAGTACATGAAGAGCGAAACTTCTTACTGACTATGTTTTGAACCATTCCTGCGACACTAGTTATAGATTCCGATGCTTCACGTAAGGTTTACTGTATAACTTGGACCTTCTTAATGACGATGAAACACTGAAATTGCTTCGGAATTAAATACAAAAGGCACAATGCCGACTTAAGTACATGAAGACCGACACTTCCTACTGACTATGTTTTGAACCATTCCTGTGACACTAGTTACAGATTCCGATGCTTCACTTCAGGTTTACTGTATCCCTTGGACCTTCTTGTTGACGATGAAACACAGAAATTGCATCGGAATTACATACCAATGGCACAATGCCGACTTAAGTACATGAAGACCGACACTTCTTACTGACTAAGTTTTGAACCATTCCTGCAACACTAGTTATAGATTCCGATGCTTCACTTCAGGTTTACTGTATCCCTTGGACTTTCTTATTGACGATGAAACACAGAAATTGCATCGGAATTAAATACGAAAGGCACAATGCCGACTTAAGGACAAGAAGTCTGACTCTTCGTACTGACCATTCCTGTGACACTAGATATAGATTCCGATGCTTCACTTCAGGTTAACTGTATCCCTTGGACCTTCTTATTGACGATGAAACACAGAAATTGCATCGGAATTAAATACAAAAGGCGCAATGCCGATTAAAGTACAAGAACACTGACTCTTCCTACTGACCATTCCTGTGACACTAGTTATAGATTCCGATGCTTCACTCCAGGTTTACTGTACCCCTTGGACCTTCTTATTGACGATGAAACACAGAAATTGCATCGGAATTAATTACAAAAGGCACAATGCCCACTTAAGTACATGAAGACCGACACTTCTTACTGACTAAGTTTAGAACCATTCCTGAGACACTAGTTATAGATTCCGATGCTTCACTTCAGGTTTACTGTATCCCTTGGACGTTCTTATTGACGATGAAACACAGAAATTGCATCGGAATTAAATACAAAAGGCACAATGCCGAGTTAAGGACAAGAAGACTGACTCTTTCTACTGACCATTCCTGTGCCACTAGTTATAGATTCCTATGCTTCACTTCAGGTTTGCTGTATCCCTTGGACCATCTTTTTGACGATGAAACACAGAAATTGCATCTGAATTAAATACGAAACGCACAATACCGACTTAAGGACAAGAAGACTGACTCTTCGTACTGTCTCAGTTTGAACCATTCCTCTGACACTAGTTATAGATTCCGATGATTCACTTCAGGTTTACTGTAACCCTTGGAACTTCTTATTGACGATGAAACACAGAAATTGAATCGGAATTGAATACAAAAGGCTCAATGACGACTTAAGTACATGAACACTGACACTTCTTACTGACTATGTTTGACCCACTCCTGTGACACTAGTTATAGATTTCCATGCTTCACTCCAGGTTTACTGTATCCCTTGGACCTTCTCATTGACGATGAAGCACAGAAACTCCATCGGAATTAAATACAAAAAGCACAATGCCGACTTAAGGACAAGAAGACTGACTCTTCCTACTGATCATTCCTGTGACACTAGTTATAGATTCCGATGCTTCACTTCGGGTTTACTGTATCCCTTGGACCTTCTTATTGACGATGAAACACAGAAATTGCATCGGAAATAAATACAAAAGGAGCAATGCCGACTTAAGTACATGAAGAACGACACTTCTTACTGACTATGTTTTGATACATTCCTGTGTCACTAGTTATAGATTCCGATGTTTCACTCCAGGTTTACTGTGTCCCTTAGACCTTCTTATTGCCGATGAAACACGGAAATTGCATCGGAATTAAATACAAAAGGCACAATGCCGACTTAAGTACATGAAGACCGACACTTCTTACTGACTATGTTTTGAATGATTCCTGTAACACTAGTTGGAGATTCCGATGCTTCACTTCAGGTTTACTGTATCCCTTGGACCTTCTTATTGACGATGAAACACAGAAGTTGCATGGGAATTAAATACAAAAGGCACAATGCCGACTTAAGGACAAGAGGACTGACTCTTCCTACTGAACATACCTGTGACACTATTTATAGATTCCGATGCTTCACTTTAGGTTTACTATATCCCTTGGACCTTCTTATTGACGATGAAACACAGAATTTGCATCGGAATTAAATAAAAAAGGCACCATGCCGACTTAAGTACATGAAGACCGACACTTCTTACTGACTATGTTTTGAACCATTCCTGTGACACGAGTTATAGATTCCGATGCTTCACTTCAGGTTCACTGTATCCCTTGGACCTTCTTATTGACGATGAAACACTGAATTTGCATCGGAATTAAACACAAAGGGCACAATGCCGACTTAAGGACACGAAGACTGACTCTTCCTACTGACCATTCCTGTGACACTAGTTATAGATTCCGATGCTTCACTTCAGGTTTACTGTATCCCTTGGACGATCTTATTGACGATGAAACACAGAAATCGCATCGTAATTAAATACAAAATGCACAATGCCGACTTAAGTACATGAAGACCGACACTTCTAACTGACTATGTTTTGAACCATTCCTGTAACACTAGTTATAGATTCCGATGCTTCACTTCAGGTTTACTGTATCCCTTGGACCTTCTTATTGACGATGAAACACAGAAAATGCATCGGAATTAAATACAACAGGCACAATGCCGACTTAAGGACAAGAAGACTGACTCTTCATACTGACCATTCCTGTGACACTAGTTATCGATTCCAATGCTTCACTTCAGGTTTACTGTATCCCTTGGACCTTCTTATTGACGATGAAACACAGAAATTGCATCGGAATTAAATACAAAAGGCACAATGCCGATTAAAGTACAAGAACACTGACTCTTCCTACTGACCATTCCTGTGACACTAGTTATAGATTCCGATGCTTCACTCCAGGTTTACTGTACCCCTTGGACCTTCTTATTGACGATGAAACACAGAAATTGCATCGGAATTAATTACAAAAGGCACAATGCCCACTTAAGTACATGAAGACCGACACTTCTTACTGACTAAGTTTAGAACCATTCGTGAGACACTAGTTATAGATTCCGATGCTTCACTTCAGGTTTACTGTATCCCTTGGACGTTCTTATTGACGATGAAACACAGAAATTGCATCGGAATTAAATACAAAAGGCACAATGCCGAGTTAAGGACAAGAAGACTGACTCTTTCTACTGACCATTCCTGTGCCACTAGTTATAGATTCCTATGCTTCACTTCAGGTTTGCTGTATCCCTTGGACCATCTTTTTGACGATGAAACACAGAAATTGCATCTGAATTAAATACGAAACGCACAATACCGCCTTAAGGACAAGAAGACTGACTCTTCGTACTGTCTCAGTTTGAACCATTCCTCTGACACTAGTTGTAGATTCCGATGATTCACTTCAGGTTTACTGTAACCCTTGGAACTTCTTATTGACGATGAAACACAGAAATTGAATCGGAATTGAATACAAAAGGCTCAATGACGACTTAAGTACATGAACACTGACACTTCTTACTGACTATGTTTGACCCACTCCTGTGACACTAGTTATAGATTTCCATGCTTAACTCCAGGTTTACTGTGTCCCTTGGACCTTCTCATTGACGATGAAGCACAGAAACTGCATCGGAATTAAATACAAAAAGCACAATGCCGACTTAAGGACAAGAAGACTGACTCTTCCTACTGATCATTCCTGTGACACTAGTTATAGATTCCGATGCTTCACTTCGGGTTTACTGTATCCCTTGGACCTTCTTATTGACGATGAAACACAGAAATTGCATCGGAAATAAATACAAAAGGAGCAATGCCGACTTAAGTACATGAAGAACGACACTTCTTACTGACTATGTTTTGATACATTCCTGTGTCACTAGTTATAGATTCCGATGTTTCACTCCAGGTTTACTGTGTCCCTTAGACCTTCTTATTGCCGATGAAACACGGAAATTGCATCGGAATTAAATACAAAAGGCACAATGCCGACTTAAGTACATGAAGACCGACACTTCTTACTGACTATGTTTTGAATGATTCCTGTAACACTAGTTGGAGATTCCGATGCTTCACTTCAGGTTTACTGTATCCCTTGGACCTTCTTATTGACGATGAAACACAGAAGTTGCATGGGAATTAAATACAAAAGGCACAATGCCGACTTAAGGACAAGAGGACTGACTCTTCCTACTGAACATACCTGTGACACTATTTATAGATTCCGATGCTTCACTTTAGGTTCACTATATCCCTTGCACCTTCTTATTGACGATGAAACACAGAATTTGCATCGGAATTAAATAAAAAAGGCACCATGCCGACTTAAGTACATGAAGACCGACACTTCTTACTGACTATGTTTTGAACCATTCCTGTGACACGAGTTATAGATTCCGATGCTTCACTTCAGGTTCACTGTATCCCTTGGTCCTTCTTATTGACGATGAAACACTGAATTTGCATCGGAATTAAACACAAAGGGCACAATGCCGACTTAAGGACAAGATGACTGACTCTTCCTACTGACCATTCCTGTGACACTAGTTATAGATTCCGATGCTTCACTTCAGGTTTACTGTATCCCTTGGACGATCTTATTGACGATGAAACACAGAAATTGCATCGTAATTAAATACAAAATGCACAATGCCGACTTAAGTACATGAAGACCGACACTTCTAACTGACTATGTTTTGAACCATTCCTGTAACACTAGTTATAGATTCCGATGCTTCACTTCAGGTTTACTGTATCCCTTGGACCTTCTTATTGACGATGAAACACAGAAAATGCATCGGAATTAAATACAAAAGGCACAATGCCGACTTAAGGACAAGAAGACTGACTCTTCATACTGACCATTCCTGTGACACTAGTTATCGATTCCGATGCTTCACTTCAGGTTTACTGTATCCCTTGGACCTTCTTGTTGACGATGAAACACAGAAATTGCATCGGAATTACATACCAATGGCACAATGCCGACTTAAGTACATGAAGACCGACACTTCTTACTGACTAAGTTTTGAACCATTCCTGCAACACTAGTTATAGATTCCGATGCTTCACTTCAGGTTTACTGTATCCCTTGGACTTTCTTATTGACGATGAGACACAGAAATTGCATCGGAATTAAATACGAAAGGCACAATGCCGACTTAAGGACAAGAAGTCTGACTCTTCGTACTGACCATTCCTGTGACACTAGATATAGATTCCGATGCTTCACTTCAGGTTAACTGTATCCCTTGGACCTTCTTATTGACGATGAAACACAGAAATTGCATCGGAATTAAATACAAAAGGCGCAATGCCGATTAAAGTACAAGAACACTGACTCTTCCTACTGACCATTCCTGTGACACTAGTTATAGATTCCGATGCTTCACTCCAGGTTTACTGTACCCCTTGGACCTTCTTATTGACGATGAAACACAGAAATTGCATCGGAATTAATTACAAAAGGCACAATGCCCACTTAAGTACATGAAGACCGACACTTCTTACTGACTAAGTTTAGAACCATTCCTGAGACACTAGTTATAGATTCCGATGCTTCACTTCAGGTTTACTGTATCCCTTGGACGTTCTTATTGACGATGAAACACAGAAATTGCATCGGAATTAAATACAAAAGGCACAATGCCGAGTTAAGGACAAGAAGACTGACACTTTCTACTGACCATTCCTGTGCCACTAGTTATAGATTCCTATGCTTCACTTCAGGTTTGCTGTATCCCTTGGACCATCTTTTTGACGATGAAACACAGAAATTGCATCTGAATTAAATACGAAACGCACAATACCGACTTAAGGACAAGAAGACTGACTCTTCGTACTGTCTCAGTTTGAACCATTCCTCTGACACTAGTTATAGATTCCGATGATTCACTTCAGGTTTACTGTAACCCTTGGAACTTCTTATTGACGATGAAACACAGAAATTGAATCGGAATTGAATACAAAAGGCTCAATGACGACTTAAGTACATGAACACTGACACTTCTTACTGACTATGTTTGACCCACTCCTGTGACACTAGTTATAGATTTCCATGCTTCACTCCAGGTTTACTGTATCCCTTGGACCTTCTCATTGACGATGAAGCACAGAAACTCCATCGGAATTAAATACAAAAAGCACAATGCCGACTTAAGGACAAGAAGACTGACTCTTCCTACTGATCATTCCTGTGACACTAGTTATAGATTCCGATGCTTCACTTCGGGTTTACTGTATCCCTTGGACCTTCTTATTGACGATGAAACACAGAAATTGCATCGGAAATAAATACAAAAGGAGCAATGCCGACTTAAGTACATGAAGAACGACACTTCTTACTGACTATGTTTTGATACATTCCTGTGTCACTAGTTATAGATTCCGATGTTTCACTCCAGGTTTACTGTGTCCCTTAGACCTTCTTATTGCCGATGAAACACGGAAATTGCATCGGAATTAAATACAAAAGGCACAATGCCGACTTAAGTACATGAAGACCGACACTTCTTACTGACTATGTTTTGAATGATTCCTGTAACACTAGTTGGAGATTCCGATGCTTCACTTCAGGTTTACTGTATCCCTTGGACCTTCTTATTGACGATGAAACACAGAAGTTGCATGGGAATTAAATACAAAAGGCACAATGCCGACTTAAGGACAAGAGGACTGACTCTTCCTACTGAACATACCTGTGACACTATTTATAGATTCCGATGCTTCACTTTAGGTTTACTATATCCCTTGGACCTTCTTATTGACGATGAAACACAGAATTTGCATCGGAATTAAATAAAAAAGGCACCATGCCGACTTAAGTACATGAAGACCGACACTTCTTACTGACTATGTTTTGAACCATTCCTGTGACACGAGTTATAGATTCCGATGCTTCACTTCAGGTTCACTGTATCCCTTGGACCTTCTTATTGACGATGAAACACTGAATTTGCATCGGAATTAAACACAAAGGGCACAATGCCGACTTAAGGACACGAAGACTGACTCTTCCTACTGACCATTCCTGTGACACTAGTTATAGATTCCGATGCTTCACTTCAGGTTTACTGTATCCCTTGGACGATCTTATTGACGATGAAACACAGAAATCGCATCGTAATTAAATACAAAATGCACAATGCCGACTTAAGTACATGAAGACCGACACTTCTAACTGACTATGTTTTGAACCATTCCTGTAACACTAGTTATAGATTCCGATGCTTCACTTCAGGTTTACTGTATCCCTTGGACCTTCTTATTGACGATGAAACACAGAAAATGCATCGGAATTAAATACAAAAGGCACAATGCCGACTTAAGGACAAGAAGACTGACTCTTCATACTGACCATTCCTGTGACACTAGTTATCGATTCCAATGCTTCACTTCAGGTTTACTGTATCCCTTGGACCTTCTTATTGACGATGAAACACAGAAATTGCATCGGAATTAAATACAAAAGGCACAATGCCGATTAAAGTACAAGAACACTGACTCTTCCTACTGACCATTCCTGTGACACTAGTTATAGATTCCGATGCTTCACTCCAGGTTTACTGTACCCCTTGGACCTTCTTATTGACGATGAAACACAGAAATTGCATCGGAATTAAATACAAAAGGCACAATGCTGACTTAAGTACATGAAGAGCGAAACTTCTTACTGACTATGTTTTGAACCATTCCTGCGACACTAGTTATAGATTCCGATGCTTCACGTAAGGTTTACTGTATAACTTGGACCTTCTTAATGACGATGAAACACTGAAATTGCTTCGGAATTAAATACAAAAGGCACAATGCCGACTTAAGTACATGAAGACCGACGCTTCCTACTGACTATGTTTTGAACCATTCCTGTGACACTAGTTACAGATTCCGATGCTTCACTTCAGGTTTACTGTATCCCTTGGACCTTCTTGTTGACGATGAAACACAGAAATTGCATCGGAATTACATACCAATGGCACAATGCCGACTTAAGTACATGAAGACCGACACTTCTTACTGACTAAGTTTTGAACCATTCCTGCAACACTAGTTATAGATTCCGATGCTTCACTTCAGGTTTACTGTATCCCTTGGACTTTCTTATTGACGATGAAACACAGAAAATGCATCGGAATTAAATACAAAAGGCACAATGCCGACTTAAGGACAAGAAGACTGACTCTTCATACTGACCATTCCTGTGACACTAGTTATCGATTCCAATGCTTCACTTCAGGTTTACTGTATCCCTTGGACCTTCTTATTGACGATGAAACACAGAAATTGCATCGGAATTAAATACAAAAGGCACAATGCCGATTAAAGTACAAGAACACTGACTCTTCCTACTGACCATTCCTGTGACACTAGTTATAGATTCCGATGCTTCACTCCAGGTTTACTGTACCCCTTGGACCTTCTTATTGACGATGAAACACAGAAATTGCATCGGAATTAATTACAAAAGGCACAATGCCCACTTAAGTACATGAAGACCGACACTTCTTACTGACTAAGTTTAGAACCATTCGTGAGACACTAGTTATAGATTCCGATGCTTCACTTCAGGTTTACTGTATCCCTTGGACGTTCTTATTGACGATGAAACACAGAAATTGCATCGGAATTAAATACAAAAGGCACAATGCCGAGTTAAGGACAAGAAGACTGACTCTTTCTACTGACCATTCCTGTGCCACTAGTTATAGATTCCTATGCTTCACTTCAGGTTTGCTGTATCCCTTGGACCATCTTTTTGACGATGAAACACAGAAATTGCATCTGAATTAAATACGAAACGCACAATACCGACTTAAGGACAAGAAGACTGACTCTTCGTACTGTCTCAGTTTGAACCATTCCTCTGACACTAGTTATAGATTCCGATGATTCACTTCAGGTTTACTGTAACCCTTGGAACTTCTTATTGACGATGAAACACAGAAATTGAATCGGAATTGAATACAAAAGGCTCAATGACGACTTAAGTACATGAACACTGACACTTCTTACTGACTATGTTTGACCCACTCCTGTGACACTAGTTATAGATTTCCATGCTTCACTCCAGGTTTACTGTGTCCCTTGGACCTTCTCATTGACGATGAAGCACAGAAACTGCATCGGAATTAAATACAAAAAGCACAATGCCGACTTAAGGACAAGAAGACTGACTCTTCCTACTGATCATTCCTGTGACACTAGTTATAGATTCCGATGCTTCACTTCGGGTTTACTGTATCCCTTGGACCTTCTTATTGACGATGAAACACAGAAATTGCATCGGAAATAAATACAAAAGGAGCAATGCCGACTTAAGTACATGAAGAACGACACTTCTTACTGACTATGTTTTGATACATTCCTGTGTCACTAGTTATAGATTCCGATGTTTCACTCCAGGTTTACTGTGTCCCTTAGACCTTCTTATTGCCGATGAAACACGGAAATTGCATCGGAATTAAATACAAAAGGCACAATGCCGACTTAAGTACATGAAGACCGACACTTCTTACTGACTATGTTTTGAATGATTCCTGTAACACTAGTTGGAGATTCCGATGCTTCACTTCAGGTTTACTGTATCCCTTGGACCTTCTTATTGACGATGAAACACAGAAGTTGCATGGGAATTAAATACAAAAGGCACAATGCCGACTTAAGGACAAGAGGACTGACTCTTCCTACTGAACATACCTGTGACACTATTTATAGATTCCGATGCTTCACTTTAGGTTCACTATATCCCTTGCACCTTCTTATTGACGATGAAACACAGAATTTGCATCGGAATTAAATAAAAAAGGCACCATGCCGACTTAAGTACATGAAGACCGACACTTCTTACTGACTATGTTTTGAACCATTCCTGTGACACGAGTTATAGATTCCGATGCTTCACTTCAGGTTCACTGTATCCCTTGGTCCTTCTTATTGACGATGAAACACTGAATTTGCATCGGAATTAAACACAAAGGGCACAATGCCGACTTAAGGACAAGATGACTGACTCTTCCTACTGACCATTCCTGTGACACTAGTTATAGATTCCGATGCTTCACTTCAGGTTTACTGTATCCCTTGGACGATCTTATTGACGATGAAACACAGAAATTGCATCGTAATTAAATGCAAAATGCACAATGCCGACTTAAGTACATGAAGACCGACACTTCTAACTGACTATGTTTTGAACCATTCCTGTAACACTAGTTATAGATTCCGATGCTTCACTTCAGGTTTACTGTATCCCTTGGACCTTCTTATTGACGATGAAACACAGAAAATGCATCGGAATTAAATACAAAAGGCACAATGCCGACTTAAGGACAAGAAGACTGACTCTTCATACTGACCATTCCTGTGACACTAGTTATCGATTCCGATGCTTCACTTCAGGTTTACTGTATCCCTTGGACCTTCTTATTGACGATGAAACACAGAAATTGCATCGGAATTAAATACAAAAGGCACAATGCCGACCTAAGTACATGAAGACCGACACTTCTTATTGACTATGTTTTGAACCATTCCTGTGACTCTAGTTATAGATTCCGATGCTTCACTCCAGGTTCAGTGTATCCCTTGGACCTTCTTATTGACGATGAAACACAGAAATTGCATCGGAATTAAATACAAAAGGCACAATGCTGACTTAAGTACATGAAGACCGACACTTCTTACTGACTATGTTTTGAACCATTCCTGTGACACTGGTTATAGATTCCGATGCTTCACTTCAGGTTTACTGTATAACTTGGACCTTCCTATTGACGATGAAACACTGAAATTGCTTCGGAATTAAATACAAAAGGCACAATGCCGATTTAAGGACAAGAAGTCTGACTCTTCCCACTGACCATTCCTATGACACCAGTTACTGACTATGTTTTGAACCACTCCTGTGACACTAGTTATAGATTCCGATGCTTCACTTCAGGTTTACTGTATCCCTTGGACCTTCTTATTGACGATGAAACACAGAAATTGCATCGGAATTAAATACAAAAGGCCCAATGCCGACTTACGGACAAGAAGACTGTCTCTTCCTACTGACCATTCCTGTGACACTAGTTATAGATTCCGATGCTTCACATCAGGTTTACTGTATCCCTTGGACCATCTTATTGACGATGAAACACAGAAATTGCATCGTAATTAAATACAAAATGCACAATGCCGACTTAAGTACATGAAGACCGACACTTCTTACTGACTATGTTTTGAACCATTCCTGTGACACTAGTTATAGATTCCGATGCTTCACTTCAGGTTTACTATATCCCTTGGACCTTCTTATTGACGACGAAACACAGAAATTGCATCGGAATTAAATACAAAAGGCACCATGCCGACTTAAGTACATGAAGACCGACACTTCTTACTGACTATGTTTTGAACCATTCCTGTGACACTAGTTATAGATTCCGATGCTTCCCTTCAGGTTAACTATATCCATTGGACCTTCTTATTGATGATGAAACACAGAAATTGCATCGGAATTAAATACAAAAGGCACCATGCCGACTTAAGTACATGAAGACCGACACTTCTTACTGACTATGTTTTGAACCATTCCTGTGACACTAGTTATAGATTCCGATGCTTCACTTCAGGTTCACTGTATCCCTTGGACCTTCTTATAGACGATGAAACACAGAAATTGCATTGGAATTAAATACAAAACTCACAATGCCGACTTAAGGACAAGAAGACTGACTCATCCTACTGACCATTCCTGTGACACTAGTTATAGATTCCGATGCTACACTCCAGGTTTACTGTATCCCTTGGACCTTCTTATTGACGATGAAACACAGAAATTGCATCGTAATTAAATACAAAAGGCACAATGCCGACTTAAGTACATGAAGACCGACACTTCTAACTGACTATGTTCTGAACCATTCCTGCAACACTAGTTATAGATTCCGATGCTTCACTTCAGGTTTACTGTATCCCTTGGACCCTCTTATTGACGATGAAACACAGAAATGGCATCGGAATTAAATACAAAAGGCACAATGCCGTTTTAAGTACTTGAAGACTGACTCTTCCTACTGACCATTCCTGTGACACTAGTTATAGATTCCGATGCTTCACTTCAGGTTTACTGTATCCCTTGGAACTTCTTATTGACGATGTAACACAGAAATTGCATCGGCATTAAATACAAAAGGCACAATGTCGATTTAAGTACATGAAGACCGACACTTCTTACTGACTATGTTTTGAACCACTCCTGTGACACTAGTTATAGATTCCGATGCTTCACTTCAGCTTCACTGTATACCTTGGACCTTCTTATTGACGATGTAACACATAAATTGCATCGGAAATAAATACAAAACGCACAATGCCGACTTAAGGACAAGAAGACTGACTCTTCCTACTGACCATTCCTGTGACACTAGTTAAAGTTTCCGATGCTTCACTTCAGGTTTACTGTATCCCTTGGACCTTCTTATTGACGATGAAACACAAAAATTGCATCGGAATTAAATACAAAAGGCACAATGCCGACTTAAGGACAAGAAGACTGACTCTTCCTACTGACCATTCCTGTGACACTAGTTATAGATTCCGATGCTTCACTTCAGGTTTACTGTATCCCTTGGACCATCTAATTGACGATGAAACACAGAAATTGCATCGTAATTAAATACAAAATGCACAATGCCGACTTAAGTACATGAAGACCGACACTTCTTACTGACTATGTTTTGAACCATTCCTGTGACACTAGTTATAGATTCCGATGCTTCACTTCAGGTTTACTATATCCCTTGGACCTTCTCATTGACGATGAAACACAGAAATTGCATCGGAATTAAATACAAAAGGCACCATGCCGACTTAAGTACATGAAGACCGACACTTCTTACTGACTATGTTTTGAACCATTCCTGTGACACTAGTTATAGATTCCGATGCTTCACTTAAGGATCACTGTATCCCTTGGACCTTCTTATTGACGATGAAACACAGAAATTGCATTGGAATTAAATACAAAACTCACAATGCCGACTCAGGGACAAGAATACTGATTGTTCCTACTGACCATTCCTGTGACACTAGTTATAGATTGCGATGCTTCACTTCAGGTTCACTGCATCCCTTGGACCTTCATATTGACGATGAAACACAGAAATTGCATCCGAATTAAATACAAAAGGCACAATGCCGACTTAAGTACATGAAGACCGACACTTCTTACTGACTATGTTTTGAACCATTCCTGTGACACTAGTTATAGATTCCGATGCTCTACTCCAGGTTTACTGTATGCATGGACCTTCTTATTGACGATGAAACACAGAAATTGCATCGGAATTAAATACAAAAGGCACAATGCCGACTGAAGTACATGAAGACCGACACTTCTAACTGACTATGTTCAGAACCATTCCTGCAACACTAGTTATAGATTCCGATGCTTCACTTCAGGTTTACTGTATCTCTTGGACCTTCTTATTGACGATGAAACACAGAAATTGCATCGGAATTAAATACAAAAGGCACAATGCCGTTTTAAGGACAAGAAGACTGACTCTTCCTACTGACCTTTCCTGTGACACTAGTTATAGATTCCGATGCTTCACTTCAGGTTTACTGTATCCCTTGGACCTTCTTATTGACGATGAAACGCAGAAATTGCATCGTAATTAAATACAAAAGGCACAATGCGGACTTAAGTACATGAAGTTAGACACTTCTTACTGACAATGTTTTGAACCATTCCTGTGACACTAGTCATAGATTCCGATGCTTCACTTCAGGGTTACTGTATAACTTGGACCTACTTATTGACGATGAAGCACAGAAAATGCATCGGAATTAAATACAAAAGGCACAATGCCGACTTAAGGACAAGAAGACTGACTCTTCCTACTGACCATTCCTGTGACACTAGTTATAGATTCCGATGCTTCACTTCAGGTTTACTGTATCCCTTGGAACTTCTTATTGACGATGAAACACATAAATTGCATCGGAATTAAAAACAAAAGTCACAATGCCGACTTATGTACATGAAGACCGACACTTCTTACTGACTATGTTTTGAACCATTCCTGTGACACTAGTTATAGATTCCGATGCTTCACTCCAGGTTTACTGTATCCCTTGGACCTTCTTATTGACGATGAAACACAGAAATTACATCGGAATTAAATACTAAAGGCACAATCCCGACTTAAGTACATGAAGACCGACACTTCTCAGTGACTATGTTTTGAACCATTCCTGCAACACTAGTTATAGATTCCGATGCTTCACTTCTGGTTTACTGTATCCCTTGGACCTTCTTATTGACGATGAAACACAGAAATTGCATCGGAATTAAAAACAAAAGGCACAATGCCGTTTTAAGGACAAGAAGACTGACTCTTCCTACTGACCATTCCTGTGACACTAGTTATAGATTCCGATGCTTCACTTCAGGTTTACCGTATCCCTTGGACCTTCTTATTGACGATGAAACACAGAAATTGCATCGGAATTGAATACAAAAGGCACAATGCCGACTTAAGTACATGAAGACAGACACTTCTTACTGACTATGTTTTGAACCATTCCTGTGCCACTAGTTATAGATTCCGAAGCTTCACTTCACGTTTACTGTATCCCTTGGACCTTCTTATTGACAATGAAACACAGAAATTGCATCGGAATTAAATACAAAAGGCACAATGCCGACTTAAGGACAAGAAGACTGACTCTTCCTACTGACCATTCCTGTGACAGTAGTTATATATTCCGATGCTTCACTTCAGGTTTACTGTATCCCTCGGACCTTCTTATTGACGATGAAACACAGAAATTGCATCGCTATTAAATACAAAGAGCGCAATGCCGACTTAAGTACAAGAGAACTGACTCTTCTTACTGTCTATGTTTTGAACCATTCCTGTGACAGTAGTTATAGATTACGATGCTTCACTTCTGGTCTACTGTATCCCTCTGACTTTCTCATTGACGATGAAACACAGAAATTGCATCGGTATTAAATATGAAAGGCACAATGCCGACGTAAGTACAAGAAAACTGGCTCTCCTTACTGTCTATGATTTGAACCATTCCTGTGACACTAGTTATAGATTCCGATGCTTCTTTTCAGGTTTACTGTATCCCTCTGACTTTCTTATTGACGATGAAATACAGAAATTGCATCGGAATTAAATACAAAAGGCACAATGCCGACTTAATTATAAGAAAACTGACACTTCTTACTGTTTATGCTTTGAACCGTTTCTGTGACATTAGTTATAGATTCCGATGCTTCACTTCAGGTTTACTGTATCCCTCTGAACTTCTTATTGACGATGAAACACAGGAATTGCATCGGAATTAAATACAAAAATCACAATGACGACTCAAGTACAAGGAGACTGGCTCTTGTTACTGTCTATGTTTTGAACCTTTCCTGTGGCACTAGTTATAGATTCCGATACTTCACTTCAGGTTTACTGTATCCCTTGGACACTCTTATTGACGATGAATCACAGAAATTGCATCGGAATTAAATACAAAAGGTACAATGCCGACTTAAGTACAAGAAGACTGACTCTTCTACTGTCTAAGTTTGAACCATTCCTGTGCCACTAGTTGTAGATTCCGATGCTTCACCTCATGTTTATTGTATCCCTTGGACCTTCTTATTGACGATGAAACACAGAAATTGCACGGAATTAAATACAAAAGGCACAATGCCGACTTAAGTACAAGAAGACCGACTCTTCTTACTATCTTAGTTTTGAAAAATTCCTGTGACACTAGTTATAGGTTGCGATGCTTTACTTCAGGTTTTCTGTATCCCTTGGACCTTCTTATTGACGATGAAACTCAGAAATTGCGTCGGAATTAAATACAAAAAGCACAATGCCGACTTAAGTACATGAAGAACGACACTTCTTACTGACTAGGTTTTGAACCATTCCTGTGACACTACTTATAGATTCCTATGCTTCACTTCAAGTTTTCTGCATCCTTGGACCTTCTTCTTAACGATGAAACACAGAAATTGCATTGGAATGAAATACAAAAGGCACAATGCCGACTTAAGTAAATGAAGACCGACACTCCTTACTGACTTTGTTTTGAACCATTCCTGCAACACTAGTTATAGATTCCGATGCTTCACTTCAGGTTTACTGTATCCCTTGGACCTTCTTATTGACGATGAAACACAGAAATTGCATCGGAATTATAAATAAAAAGCACAATGCGGACTTAAGGACATGATGACTGACTCATCCTACTGACCATTCCTGCGACACTAGTTATAGATTCCGATTCTTCACACCAGGTTTACTGCATCTCTTGGACCTTCTTATTGACGATGAAACACAGAAATTGCATCGGAATTAAATACAAAAGGCACAATGCCGACTTAAGTACAAGATGACTGACTCTTCCTACTGTCTAAGATTTGAACCATTCCTCTGACACTAGTTATAGATTCCGATGATTCACTTCAGGTTTACTGTATCCCTTGGACCTTCTTATTGACGATGAAACACAGAAATTGCATCGGAATTAAATACAAAAGGCACAATGCCGACTTAAGTACGTGAAGACCGACACTTCTTACTGACCATGTTTTGACCCATTCCTGTGACACTAGTTATAGATTTCCATGCTTCACTCCAGGTTTACTGTGTCCCTTGGACCTTCTTATTGACGATGAAACACAGAAATTGCATCGGAATTAAATACAAAAGGCACAATGCAGACTTAAGGACAAGAAGACTGACTCTTCATACTGACCATTCCTGCGATACTAGTTATAGATTCCGATTCTTCAAACCAGGTTTACTGCATCTCTTGGACCTTCTTATTGACGATGAAACACAGAAATTGCATCGGAATTAAATACAAATGGCACAATGCCAACTTAAGTACAAGAAGACTGACTCTTCCTACTGACCATTCCTGTGACACTAGGTATAGATTCTGCTGCTTCACTTCAGGTTTACTGTATCCCTTGGACCTTCTTATTGACGATGGAACACAGAAATTGCATCGGAATTAAATACAAAAGGCACAATGACGACTTAAGTACATGAAGAAGGACACTTCTTACTGACTATGTCTTGAACCATTCCTGTAACACTAGTTATGGATTCCGATGCTTCTCTTCAGGTTTACTGTATCCCTTGGACCTTCTTATTGACGATGAAACACAGAAATTGCATCCTAATTAAATACAAAAGGCATAATGCCGACTTAAGGACAAGAAGACTGACTCTTCCTACTGACCATTCCTGTGACACTAGTTATAGATTCCGATGCTTCACTTCAGGTTCACTGTATCCCTTGGACCTTCATAATTACGATGAAACACAGAAATTGCATCGGAATTAAATACAAAAGGCACAATGCCGACGTAAGTACATGAAGACCGACACTTCTTACTGACTATGTTTTGAACCATTCCTGTGACACTTGTTATAGATTCCGATGCTTCACTCCAGGTTTACTGTATCCCTTGGACCTTCTTATTGACGATGACACACAGAAATTGCATCGGAATTAAATACAAAAGGCACAATGCCGACTGAAGTACATGAAGACCGACACTTCTAACTGACTATGTTCTGAACCATTCCTGCAACACTAGTTATAGATTCCGATGCATCACTTCAGGTTTACTGTATCCCTTGGACCTTCTTATTGACGATGAAACACAGAAATTGCATCGGAATTAAATACAAAAGGCACAATGCCGTTTTAAGGACAAGAAGACTGACTCTTCCTACTGACCATTCCTGTGACACTAGTTATAGATTCCAATGCTTCACTTCAGGTTTACTGTATCCCTTGGACCTTCTTATTGACGATGAAACACAGAAATTGCATCGTAATTAAATACAAAAGGCACAATGCCGACTTAAGTACATGAAGTTAGACACTTCTTACTGACTATGTCTTGAACCATTCCTGTGACACTAGCTATAGATTCCGATGCTTCACTTCAGGGTTACTGTATAACTTGGACCTACTTATTGACGATGAAGCACAGAAAATGCATCAGAATTAAATACGAAAGGCACAATGCCGACTTAAGGACAAGAAGACTGACTCTTCCTACTGACCATTCCTGTGCCACTAGTTGTAGATTCCGATGCTTCACTTCAGGTTTACTGTATCCCTTGGAACTTCTTATTGACAATGAAACACATAAATAGCATCGGAATTAAAAACAAAAGTGACAATGCCGACTTATGTACATGAAGACCGACACTTCTTACTGACTATGTTTTGAACCATTCCTGTGACACTAGTTATAGATTCCGATGCTTCACTCTAGGTTTACTGTATCCCTTGGACCTTCTTATTGACGATGAAACACAGAAATTACATCGGAATTAAATACAAAAGGTACAATGCCGACTTAAGTACATGAAGACCGACACTTCTCACTGACTATGTTTTGAACCATTCCTGCAACACTTGTTATAGATTCCGATGCTTCACTTCAGGTTTACTGTATCCCTTGGACCTTCGTATTGACGATGAAACACAGAAATTGCATCGGAATTAAAAACAAAAGGCACAATGCCGTTTTAAGGACAAGAAGACTGACTCTTCCCACTGACCATTCCTGTGACACTAGTTATAGATTCCGATGCTTCACTTCAGGTTTACCGTATCCCTTGGAACTTCTTATTGACGATGAAACACAGAAATTGCATCGGAATTGAATACAAAAGGCACAATGCCGACTTAAGTACATGAAGACTGACACTTCTTACTGACTATGTTTTGAACCATTCCTGTGACACTAGTTATAGATTCCGAAGCTTCACTTCACGTTTACTGTATCCCTTGGGCCTTCTTATTGACAATGAAACATAGAAATTGCATCGGAATTAAATACAAAAGGCACAATGCCGAATTAAGGACAAGAAGACTGACTCTTCCTACTGACCATTCCTGTGACAGTAGTTATAGATTCCGATGCTTCACTCCAGGTTTACTGTATCCCTTGGACCTTCTTATTGACGATGAAACACAGAAATTGCTTCGGAATTAAATATAAAAGGCACAATGCCGACTTAAGTACATGAAGACCGACACTTCTTACTGACTATGTTTTGAACCATTCCTGTGACACTAGTTATAGATTCCGAAGCTTCACTTCACGTTTACTGTATCCCTTGGACCTTCTTATTGACAATGATACACAGAAATTGCATCAGAATTAAATACAAAAGGCAAAATGCCGACTTAAGGACAAGAAGACTGACTCTTCCTACTGACCATTCCTGTGACAGTAGTTATAGATTCCGATGCTTCACTTCAGGTTTACTGTATCACTCGGACCTTCTTATTGACGATGAAACACAGAAATTGCATCGGTATTAAATACAAAGAGCACAATGCCGACTTAAGTACAAGAGGACTGACTCTTCTTACTGTCTATGTTTTGAACCATTCCTGTGACAGTAGTTATAGATTACGATGCTTCACTTCTGGTCTACTGTATCCCTCTGACTTTCTCATTGACGATGAAACACAGAAATTGCATCGGTATTAAATATGAAAGGCACAATGCCGACGTAAGTACAAGAAAACTGGCTCTCCTTACTGTCTATGATTTGAACCATTCCTGTGACACTAGTTATAGATTCCGATGCTTCTTTTCAGGTTTACTGTATCCCTCTGACTTTCTTATTGACGATGAAACACAGAAATTGCATCGGAATTAAATACAAAAGGCACAATACCGACTTAATTATAAGAAAACTGACACTTCTTACTGTTTATGCATTGAACCATTCCTGTGACATTAGTTATAGAAACCGATGCTTCACTTCAGGTTTACTGTATCCCTCTGACCTTCTTATTGACGATGAAACACTGGAATTGCATCGGAATTAAATACAAAAGGCACAATGCCGACTTAAGGACAAGAAGACTGACTCTTCCTACTGACCATTCCTGTGACACTAGTTATAGATTCCGATGCTTCACTTCAGGTTTACTGTATCCCTTGGACCATCTTATTGACGATGAAACACAGAAATTGCATCGTAATTAAATACAAAATGCACAATGCCGACTTAAGTACATGAAGACCGACACTTCTTACTGACTATGTTTTGAACCATTCCTGTGACACTAGTTATAGATTCCGATGCTTCACTTCAGGTTTACTATATCCCTTGGACCTTCTCATTGACGATGAAACACAGAAGTTGCATCGGAATTAAATACAAAAGGCACCATGCCGACTTAAGTACATGAAGACCGACACTTCTTACTGACTATGTTTTGAACCATTCCTGTAACACTAGTTATAGGTTCCGATGCTTCACTTCAGGATCACTGTATCCCTTGGACCTTCTTATTGACGATGAAACACAGAAATTGCATTGGAATTAAATACAAAACTCACAATGCCGACTCAGGGACAAGAATACTGATTGTTCCTACTGACCATTCCTGTGACACTAGTTATAGATTGCGATGCTTCACTTCAGGTTCACTGTATCTCTTGGACCTTCATATTGACGATGAAACACAGAAATTGCATCCGAGTTAAATACAAAAGGCACAATGCCGACTTAAGTACATGAAGACCGACACTTCTTACTGACTATGTTTTGAACCATTCCTGTGACACTAGTTATAGATTCCGATGCTCTACTCCAGGTTTACTGTATGCATGGACCTTCTTATTGACGATGAAACACAGAAATTGCATCGGAATTAAATACAAAAGGCACAATGCCGACTGAAGTTTATGAAGACCGACACTTCTAACTGACTATGTTCAGAACCATTCCTGCAACACTAGTTATAGATTCCGATGCTTCACTTCAGGTTTACTGTATCTCTTGGACCTTCTTATTGACGATGAAACACAGAAATTGCATCGGAATTAAATACAAAAGGCACAATGCCGTTTTAAGGACAAGAAGACTGACTCTTCCTACTGACCTTTCCTGTGACACTAGTTATAGATTCCGATGCTTCACTTCAGGTTTACTGTATCCCTTGGACCTTCTTATTGACGATGAAACACAGAAATTGCATCGTAATTAAATACAAAAGGCACAATGCGGACTTAAGTACATGAAGTTAGACACTTCTTACTGACAATGTTTTGAACCATTCCTGTGACACTAGTCATAGATTCCGATGCTTCACTTCAGGGTTACTGTATAACTCGGACCTACTTATTGACGATGAAGCACAGAAAATGCATCGGAATTAAATACAAAAGACACAATGCCGACTTAAGGACAAGAAGACTGGCTCTTCCTACTGACCATTCCTGTGACACTAGTTATAGATTCCGATGCTTCACTTCAGGTTTACTGTATCCCTTGGAACTTCTTATTGACGATGAAACACATAAATTGCATCGGAATTAAAAACAAAAGTCACAATGCCGACTTATGTACATGAAGACCGACACTTCTTACTGACTATGTTTTGAACCATTCCTGTGACACTAGTTATAGATTCCGATGCTTCACTCCAGGTTTACTGTATCCCTTGGACCATCTTATTGACGATGAAACACAGAAATTACATCGGAATTAAATACTAAGGGCACAATCCCGACTTAAGTACATGAAGACGGACACTTCTCAGTGACTATGTTTTGAACCATTCCTGCAACACTAGTTATAGATTCCGATGCTTCACTTCAGGTTTACTGTATCCCTTGGACCTTCTTATTGACGATGAAACACAGAAATTGCATCGGAATTAAAAACAAAAGGCACAATGCCGTTTTAAGGACAAGAAGACTGACTCTTCCTACTGACCATTCCTGTGACACTAGTTATAGATTCCGATGCTTCACTTCAGGTTTACCGTATCCCATGGACCTTCTTATTGACGATGAAACACAGAAATTGCATCGGAATTGAATACAAAAGGCACAATGCCGACTTAAGTACATGAAGACAGACACTTCTTACTGACTATGTTTTGAACCATTCCTGTGACACTAGTTATAGATTCCGAAGCTTCACTTCGCGTTTACTGTATCCCTTGGACCTTCTTATTGACAATGAAACACAGAAATTGCATCGGAATTAAATACAAAAGGCACAATGCCGACTTAAGGACAAGAAGACTGACTCTTCCTACTGACCATTCCTGTGACAGTAGTTATATATTCCGATGCTTCACTTCAGGTTTACTGTATCCCTCGGACCTTCTTATTGACGATGAAACACAGAAATTGCATCGCTATTAAATACAAAGAGCGCAATGCCGACTTAAGTACAAGAGAACTGACTCTTCTTACTGTCTATGTTTTGAACCATTCCTGTGACAGTAGTTATAGATTACGATGCTTCACTTCTGGTCTACTGTATCCCTCTGACTTTCTCATTGACGATGAAACACAGAAATTGCATCGGTATTAAATATGAAAGGCACAATGCCGACGTAAGTACAAGAAAACTGGCTCTCCTTACTGTCTATGATTTGAACCATTCCTGTGACACTAGTTATAGATTCCGATGCTTCTTTTCAGGTTTACTGTATCCCTCTGACTTTCTTATTGACGATGAAACACAGAAATTGCATCGGAATTAAATACAAAAGGCACAATGCCGACTTAATTATAAGAAAACTGACACTTCTTACTGTTTATGCTTTGAACCGTTTCTGTGACATTAGTTATAGATTCCGATGCTTCACTTCAGGTTTACTGTATCCCTCTGAACTTCTTATTGACGATGAAACACAGGAATTGCATCGGAATTAAATACAAAAATCACAATGACGACTCAAGTACAAGGAGACTGGCTCTTGTTACTGTCTACGTTTTGAACCTTTCCTGTGGCACTAGTTATAGATTCCGATACTTCACTTCAGGTTTACTGTATCCCTTGGACAATCTTATTGACGATGAATCACAGAAATTGCATCGGAATTAAATACAAAAGGTACAATGCCGACTTTAGTACAAGAAGACTGACTCTTCTACTGTCTAAGTTTGAACCATTCCTGTGCCACTAGTTGTAGATTCCGATGCTTCACCTCATGTTTATTGTATCCCTTGGACCTTCTTATTGACGATGAAACACAGATATTGCACGGAATTAAATACAAAAGGCACAATGCCGACTTAAGTACAAGAAGACCGACTCTTCTTACTATCTTAGTTTTGAAAAATTCCTGTGACACTAGTTATAGGTTGCGATGCTTTACTTCAGGTTTTCTGTATCCCTTGGACCTTCTTATTGACGATGAAACTCAGAAATTGCGTCGGAATTAAATACAAAAAGCACAATGCCGACTTAAGTACATGAAGAACGACACTTCTTACTGACTAGGTTTTGAATTATTCCTGTGACACTACTTATAGATTCCTATGCTTCACTTCAAGTTTTCTGCATCCTTGGACCTTCTTCTTAACGATGAAACACAGAAATTGCATTGGAATGAAATACAAAAGGCACAATGCCGACTTAAGTAAATGAAGACCGACACTCCTTACTGACTTTGTTTTGAACCATTCCTGCAACACTAGTTATAGATTCCGATGCATCACTTCAGGTTTACTGTATCCCTTGGACCTTCTTATTGACGATGAAACACAGAAATTGCATCGGAATTATAAATAAAAAGCACAATGCGGACTTAAGGACATGATGACTGACTCATCCTACTGACCATTCCTGCGACACTAGTTATAGATTCCGATTCTTCACACCAGGTTTACTGCATCTCTTGGTCCTTCTTATTGACGATGAAACACAGAAATTGCATCGGAATTAAATACAAAAGGCACAATGCCGACTTAAGTACAAGATGACTGACTCTTCCTACTGTCTAAGATTTGAACCATTCCTCTGACACTAGTTATAGATTCCGATGATTCACTTCAGGTTTACTGTATCCCTTGGACCTTCTTATTGACGATGAAACACAGAAATTGCATCGGAATTAAATACAAAAGGCACAATGCCGACTTAAGTACGTGAAGACCGACACTTCTTACTGACCATGTTTTGACCCATTCCTGTGACACTAGTTATAGATTTCCATGCTTCACTCCAGGTTTACTGTGTCCCTTGGACCTTCTTATTGACGATGAAACACAGAAATTGCATCGGAATTAAATACAAAAGGCACAATGCAGACTTAAGGACAAGAAGACTGACTCTTCATACTGACCATTCCTGCGATACTAGTTATAGATTCCGATTCTTCAAACCAGGTTTACTGCATCTCTTGGACCTTCGTATTGACGATGAAACACAGAAATTGCATCGGAATTAAATACAAATGGCACAATGCCAACTTAAGTACAAGAAGACTGACTCTTCCTACTGACCATTCCTGTGACACTAGGTATAGATTCTGCTGCTTCACTTCAGGTTTACTGTATCCCTTGGACCTTCTTATTGACGATGAAACACAGAAATTGCATCGGAATTAAATACAAAAGGCACAATGCCGACTTAAGTAAATGAAGAAGGACACTTCTTACTGACTATGTCTTGAACCATTCCTGTAACACTAGTTATGGATTCCGATGCTTCTCTTCAGGTTTGCTGTATCCCTTGGACCTTCTTATTGACGATGAAACACAGAAATTGCATCCTAATTAAATACAAAAGGCATAATGCCGACTTAAGGACAAGAAGACTGACTCTTCCTACTGACCATTCCTGTGACACTAGTTATAGATTCCGATGCTTCACTTCAGGTTCACTGTATCCCTTGGACCTTCATAATTACGATGAAACACAGAAATTGCATCGGAATTAAATACAAAAGGCACAATGCCGACGTAAGTACATGAAGACCGACACTTCTTACTGACTATGTTTTGAACCATTCCTGTGACACTAGTTATAGATTCCGATGCTTCACTCCAGGTTTACTGTATCCCTTGGACCTTCTTATTGACGATGACACACAGAAATTGCATCGGAATTAAATACAAAAGGCACAATGCCGACTGAAGTACATGAAGACCGACACTTCTAACTGACTATGTTCTGAACCATTCCTGCAACACTAGTTATAGATTCCGATGCATCACTTCAGGTTTACTGTATCCCTTGGACCTTCTTATTGACGATGAAACACAGAAATTGCATCGGAATTAAATACAAAAGGCACAATGCCGTTTTAAGGACAAGAAGACTGACTCTTCCTACTGACCATTCCTGTGACACTAGTTATAGATTCCAATGCTTCACTTCAGGTTTACTGTATCCCTTGGACCTTCTTATTGACGATGAAACACAGAAATTGCATCGTAATTAAATACAAAAGGCACAATGCCGACTTAAGTACATGAAGTTAGACACTTCTTACTGACTATGTCTTGAACCATTCCTGTGACACTAGCTATAGATTCCGATGCTTCACTTCAGGGTTACTGTATAACTTGGACCTACTTATTGACGATGAAGCACAGAAAATGCATCAGAATTAAATACAAAAGGCACAATGCCGACTTAAGGACAAGAAGACTGACTCTTCCTACTGACCATTCCTGTGACACTAGTTGTAGATTCCGATGCTTCACTTCAGGTTTACTGTATCCCTTGGAACTTCTTATTGACAATGAAACACATAAATAGCATCGGAATTAAAAACAAAAGTCACAATGCCGACTTATGTACATGAAGACCGACACTTCTTACTGACTATGTTTTGAACCATTCCTGTGACACTAGTTATAGATTCCGATGCTTCACTCTAGGTTTACTGTATCCCTTGGACCTTCTTATTGACGATGAAACACAGAAATTACATCGGAATTAAATACAAAAGGTACAATGCCGACTTAAGTACATGAAGACCGACACTTCTCACTGACTATGTTTTGAACCATTCCTGCAACACTTGTTATAGATTCCGATGCTTCACTTCAGGTTTACTGTATCCCTTGGACCTTCGTATTGACGATGAAACACAGAAATTGCATCGGAATTAAAAACAAAAGGCACAATGCCGTTTTAAGGACAAGAAGACTGACTCTTCCCACTGACCATTCCTGTGACACTAGTTATAGATTCCGATGCTTCACTTCAGGTTTACCGTATCCCTTGGACCTTCTTATTGACGATGAAACACAGAAATTGCATCAGAATTGAATACAAAAGGCACAATGCCGACTTAAGTACATGAAGACTGACACTTCTTACTGACTATGTTTTGTACCATTCCTGTGACACTAGTTATAGATTCCGAAGCCTCACTTCACGTTCACTGTATCCCTTGGACCTTCTTATTGACAATGAAACATAGAAATTGCATCGGAATTAAATACAAAAGGCACAATGCCGAATTAAGGACAAGAAGACTGACTCTTCCTACTGACCATTCCTGTGACAGTAGTTATAGATTCCGATGCTTCACTCCAGGTTTACTGTATCCCTTGGACCTTCTTATTGACGATGAAACACAGAAATTGCTTCGGAATTAAATATAAAAGGCACAATGCCGACTTAAGTACATGAAGACCGACACTTCTTACTGACTATGTTTTGAACCATTCCTGTGACACTAGTTATAGATTCCGAAGCTTCACTTCACGTTTACTGTATCCCTTGGACCTTCTTATTGACAATGATACACAGAAATTGCATCAGAATTAAATACAAAAGGCAAAATGCCGACTTAAGGACAAGAAGACTGACTCTTCCTACTGACCATTCCTGTGACAGTAGTTATAGATTCCGATGCTTCACTTCAGGTTTACTGTATCACTCGGACCTTCTTATTGACGATGAAACACAGAAATTGCATCGGTATTAAATACAAAGAGCACAATGCCGACTTAAGTACAAGAGGACTGACCCTTCTTACTGTCTATGTTTTGAACCATTCCTGTGACAGTAGTTATAGATTACGATGCTTCACTTCTGGTCTACTGTATCCCTCTGACTTTCTCATTGACGATGAAACACAGAAATTGCATCGGTATTAAATATGAAAGGCACAATGCCGACGTAAGTACAAGAAAACTGGCTCTCCTTACTGTCTATGATTTGAACCATTCCTGTGACACTAGTTATAGATTCCGATGCTTCTTTTCAGGTTTACTGTATCCCTCTGACTTTCTTATTGACGATGAAACACAGAAATTGCATCGGAATTAAATACAAAAGGCACAATACCGACTTAATTATAAGAAAACTGACACTTCTTACTGTTTATGCATTGAACCATTCCTGTGACATTAGTTATAGAAACCGATGCTTCACTTCAGGTTTACTGTATCCCTCTGACCTTCTTATTGACGATGAAACACTGGCATTGCATCGGAATTAAATACAAAAGGCACAATGACGACTCAAGTACAAGGAGACTGGCTCTTCTTACTGTCTATGTTTTGCACCTTTCCTGTGGCACTAGTTATAGATTCCGATACTTCACTCCAGGTTTACTGTGTCCCTTGGACCTTCTTATTGACGATGAAACACAGAAATTGCATCGGAATTAAATACAAAAGACACAATGCCAACTGAAGTACAAGAAGACTGACTCTTCCTACTGACCATTCCTGTGACACTAGTTATAGATTCCGGTGCTTCACTTCAGGTTTACTGTATCCCTTGGACCTTCTTATTGACGATGAAACACAGAAATTGCATCGGAATTAAATACAAAAGGCACAATGCCAACTTAAGTACATGAAGAAGGACACTTCTTACTGACTATGTCTTGAACCATTCCTGTAACACTAGTTATAGATTCCGATGCTTCACTTCAGGTTTACTGTATCCCTTGGACCTTCTTATTGACGATGAAACACAGAAATTGCATCCTAATTAAATACAAAAGGCATAATGCCGTCTTAAGGACAAGAAGACTGAAACTTCCTACTGACCATTCCTGTGACACTAGTTATAGATTCCGATGCTTCACTTCAGGTTCACTGTATCCCTTGGACCTTCATATTGATGATGAAACACAGAAATTGCATCGGAAATAAATACAAAAGGCACAATGCCGACTTAAGTACATGAAGACCGACACTTCTTACTGACTATGTTTTGAACCATTCCTGTGACACTAGTTATAGATTCCGATGCTTCACTCCAGGTTTACTGTATCCCTTGGACCTTCTTATTGACGATGAAACACAGAAATTGCATCGGAATTAAATACAAAAGGCACAATGCCGACTGAAGTACATGAAGACCGACACTTCTAACTGACTATGTTCTGAACCATTCCTGCAACACTAGTTATAGATTCCGATGCTTCACTTCAGGTTTACTGTATCCCTTAGCCCTTCTTATTGACGATGAAACACAGAAATTGCATCGGAATTAAATACAAAAGGCACAATGCCGTTTTAAGGACAAGAAGACTGACTCTTCCTACTGACCATTCCTGTGACACTAGTTATAGATTCCGATGCTTCACTTCAGGTTTACTGTATCCCTTGGACCTTCTTATTGACGAAGAAACACAGAAATTGCATCGTAATTAAATACAAAAGCACAATGCCGACTTAAGTACATGAAGTTAGACACTTCTTACTGACTATGTTTTGAACCATTCCTGTGACACTAGTTATAGATTCCGATGCTTCACTTCAGGGTTAGTGTATAACTTGGACCTACTTATTGACGATGAAGCACAGAAAATGCATCGGAATTAAATACAAAAGGCACAATGCCGACTTAAGGACAAGAAGTCTGACTCTTCCTACTGACCATTCCTGTGACACTAGTTATAGATTCCGATGCTTCACTTCAGGTTTACTGTATCCCTTGGAACTTCTTATTGACGATTAAACACATAAATAGCATCGGAATTAAAAACAAAAGTCACAATGCCGACTTATGTACATGAAGACCGACACTTCTTACTGACTATGTTTTGAACCATTCCTGTGACACTAGTTATAGATTCCGATGCTTCACTCCAGGTTTACTGTATCCCTTGGACCTTTTCATTGACGATGAAACACATAAATTACATCGGAATTAAATACAAAAGGCACATTGCCGACTTAAGTACATGAAGACCGACACTTCTCACTGACTATGTTTTGAACCATTCCTGCAACACTAGTTATAGATTCCGATGCTTCACTTCAGGTTTACTGTATCCCTTGGACCTTCGTATTGACGATGAAACACAGAAATTGCATCGGAATTAAAAACAAAAGGCACAATGCCGTTTTAAGGACAAGAAGACTGACTCTTCCTACTGACCATTCCTGTGACACTAGTTATAGATTCCGATGCTTCACTTCAGGTTTACCGTATCCCTTGGACCTTCTTATTGTCGATGAAACACAGAAATTGCATCGGAATTGAATACAAAAGGCACAATGCCGACTTAAGTACATGAAGACTGACACTTCTTACTGACTATGTTTTGAACCATTCCTGTGACACTAGTTATAGATTCCGAAGCTTCACTTCACGTTTACTGTATCCCTTGGACCTTCTTATTGACAATGAAACACAGAAATTGCATCGGAATTAAATACAAAAGGCACAATGCCGAATTAAGGACAAGAAGACTGACTCTTCCTACTGACCATTCCTGTGACAGTAGTTATAGATTCCGATGCTTCACTCCAGGTTTACTGTATCCCTTGGACCTTCTTATTGACGATGAAACACAGAAATTGCATCGGAATTAAATATAAAAGGCACAATGCCGACTTAAGTACATGAAGACCGACACTTCTTACTGACTATGTTTTGAACCATTCCTGTGACACTAGTTATAGATTCCGAAGCTTCACTTCACGATTACTTTATCCGTTGGAGCTTCTTATTGACAATGAAACACAGAAATTGCATCGGAATTAAATACAAAAGGCACAATGCCGACTTAAGGACAAGAAGACTGACTCTTCCTACTGACCATTCCTGTGACAGTAGTTATAGATTCCGATGCTTCACTTCAGGTTTACTGTATCCCTCGGACCTTCTTATTGACGATGAAACACAGAAATTGCATCGGTATTAAATAAAAAGAGCACAATGCCGACTTAAGTACAAGAGAACTGACTCTTCTTACTGTCTATGTTTTGAACCATTCCTGTGACAGTAGTTATAGATTACGATGCTTCACTTCTGGTCTACTGTATCCCTCTGACTTTCTCATTGACGATGAAACACAGAAATTGCATCGGTATTAAATATGAAAGGCACAATGCCGACGTAAGTACAAGAAAACTGGCTTTCCTTACTGTCCATGATTTGAACCATTCCTGTGACACTAGTTATAGATTCCGATGCTTCTTTTCAGGTTTACTGTATCCCTCTGACTTTCTTATTGACGATGAAACACAGAAATTGCATCGGAATTAAATACAAAAGGCACAATGCCGACTTAGTTATAAGAAAACTGACACTTCTTACTGTTTATGCTTTGAACCATTCCTGTGACATTAGTTATAGAAACCGATGCTTCACTTCAGGTTTACTGTATCCCTCGGACCTTCTTATTGACGATGAAACACAGAATTTGCATCGGTATTAAATACAAAGAGCACAATGCCGACTTAAGTACAAGAGAACTGACTCTTCTTACTGTCTATGTTTTGAACCATTCCTGTGACAGTAGTTATAGATTACGATGCTTCACTTCTGGTCTACTGTATCCCTCTGACTTTCTCATTGACGATGAAACACAGAAATTGCATCGGTATTAAATATGAAAGGCACAATGCCGACGTAAGTACAAGAAAACTGGCTTTCCTTACTGTCTATGATTTGAACCTTTCCTGTGGCACTAGTTATAGATTCCGATACTTCACTTCAGGTTTACTGTATCCCTTGGACAATCTTATTCACGATGAAATACAGAAATAGCATCGGAATTAAATACAAAAGGTACAATGCCGACTTAAGTACAAGAAGACTGACTCTTCTACTGTCTAAGTTTGAACCATTCCTGTGACACTAGTTATAGATTCCGATGCTTCACCTCATGTTTACTGTATCCCTTGGACCATCTTATTGACGATGAAACACAAAAATTGCATCGGAAATAAATACAAAAGGCACAATGCCGACTTAAGTACAAGAAGACCGACTCTTCCTACAATCTTAGTTTTGAAAAATTCCTGTGACACTAGTTATAGATTCCAATGCTTCACTTCAGGTTTACTGTATACCTTGGACCTTCTTATTGACGATCAAACTCAGAAATTGCATCGGAATTAAATACAAAAAGCACAATGCCGACTTAAGTACATGAAGAACGACACTTCTTACTGACTATGTTTTGAACCATTCCTGTGACACTACTTATAGATTCCTATGCTTCACTTCAAGTTTTCTGTATCCTTGGACCTTCTTCTTAACGATGAAACACAGAAATTGCATTGGAATGAAATACAAAAGGAACAATGCCGACTTAAGTACATGAAGACCGACACTTCTTACTGACTATGTTTTGAACCATTCCTGCAACACTAGTTATAGATTCTGATGCTTCACTTCAGGTTTACTGTATCCCTTGGACCTTCTTATTGACGATGAAACACAGAAATTGCATCGGAATTAAAAAAAAAAAGCACAATGCAGACTTAAGGACAAGAAGACTGAATCATCCTACTGACCATTCCTGCGACACTAGTTATGGATTCCGATTCTTCACACCAGGTTTACTGCATCTCTTGGACCTTCTTATTGACGATGAAACACAGAAATTGCATCGAAATTAAATACAAAAGGCACAATGCCGACTTAAGTACAAGATGACTGACTCTTCCTACTGTCTAAGATTTGAACCATTCCTCTGACACTAGTTATAGATTCCGATGATTCACTTCAGGTTTACTGTATCCCTTGGACCTTCTTATTGACGATGAAACACAGAAATTGCATCGGAATTAAATACAATAGCCACAATGCCGACTTAAGTACGTGAAGACCGACACTTCTTACTGACAATGTTTTGACCCATTCCTGTGACACTAGTTATAGATTTCCATGCTTCACTCCAGGTTTACTGTGTCCCTTGGACCTTCTTATTGACGATGAAACACAGAAATTGCATCAGAATTAAATACAAAAGGCACAATGCAGATTTAAGGACAAGAAGACTGACTCTTAATACTGACCATTCCTGTGACACTAGTTATAGATTCCGATGCTTCACTTCAGGTTTACTGTATCCCTTGGACCTTCTTATTGACGATGAAACACTGAAACTGCATCGGAATTAAATTCAAAAGGCACAATGCCGACTTAAGTATATGAAGACCGACACTTCTTGCTAACTATGTTTTGATCCATTCCTGTGACACTAGTTATTGACTTCCAAGTTTCACTCCAGATTTACTGTATCCCTTGGACCTACTTATTGACGATGAAACACAGAAATGGCATCAGAATTAAATACAAAAGGCACAATGCCGACTTAAGTACATGAAGACCGACACCTCTTACTGACTATGTTTTGAACCATTCCTGTAGCACTAGTTATAGATTCCGATGCTTCACTTCAGGTTTACTGTATCCCTTGGACCTTCTTATTGACGATGAAACACAGAAATTGCATCTAAATTAAATACAAAAGGCACAATGCCGACTTAAGGGCAAGAAGACTGACTCTTCCTACTGATCATTCCTGTGACACTAGTTATAGATTCCGATTCTTCACTTCAGGTTTACTGTATCCCTTGGACCTTCTTATTGACGATGAAACACAGAAATTGCATCGGAATTAAATACATAATGCACAATGCCGACTTAAGTACATGAAGTGCGACACTTCTTACTGACTATGTTTTGAACCATTCCTGTGACACTAGTTATGTATTCCGATGCATCACTTCAGGTTTACTGTCTCCCTTGGACCTTCTTATGGACGATGAAACTCAGAAATTGCATCGGAAATAAATACAAAAGGCACAATGCCGACTTAAGGACAAGAAGACTGACTGTTCTTACTGTCTATGTTTTGAACCACTCCTGTGACACTAGATATAGATTCCGATGCTTCACTTCAGGTTTACTGTATCCCTCTGACATTCTTATTGACGATGAAACACAGAAATTGCATCGGAATTAAATAGAAAAGGCACAATGCCGACTTATGTACAAGGAAACTGACTCTTCTTACTGTCTATGTTTTGAACCATTTCTGTGACACTAGTTATAGATTCCGATTCTTCACTTCAGGTTTACTGTATCCCTCGGACCTTCTTATTGACGATGAAACACAAAAATTGCATCGGTATTAAATACAAAGAGCACAATGCCGACTTCAGTACAAGAGAACTGACTCTTCTTACTGTCTATGTTTTGAACCATTCCTGTGACAGTAGTTATAGAATACGATGCTTCTTTTCAGATTTACTGTATCCCTCTGACTTTCTTATTGACGATGAAAGACAGAAAGCGCATCGGAATTAAATACAAAAGGCACAATGCCGACTTAATTATAAGAAAACTGACACTTCTTACTGTTTATGCTTTGAACCATTCCTGTGACATTAGTTATAGATTCCGATGCTTCACTTCAGGTTAACTGTATCCCTCTGACCTTCTTATTGACGATGAAACACAGGAATTGCATCGGAATTAAATACAAAAGGCACAATGACGACTCAAGTACAAGGAGACTGGCTCTTCTTACAGTCTATTTTTTGAACCTTTCCTGTGACACTAGTTATAGATTCCGATACTTCACTCCAGGTTTACTGTATCCCTTGGACAAGCTTATTGACGATGAAACACAGAAATTGCATCGGAATTAAATACAAATGGTAGAATGCCGACTTAAGTACAAGAAAACTGATTCTTCCTACTGTCTAAGTTTGAACCATTCCTGTGCCACTAGTTGTAGATTCCGATGCTTCACCTCAGGTTTACTGTACCCCTTGGACCTTCCTATTGACGATGAAACACAGAAATTGCATCGGAATGAAATACAAAAGGCACAATGCCGACTTAAGTACAAGAAGACTGACTCTTCCTACTGTCTAATTTTTGAACCATTCCTCTGACACTAGTTATAGATTCCGATGCTTCACTTAAGGTTTACTGTATCCCTTGGACCTTCTTATTGACGATGAAACACAGAAATTGCATCGGAATAAAAAACAAAAGGCACAATGCCGTTTTAAGGACAAGAAGACTGACTCTTCCTACTGACCATTCCTGTGACACTAGTTATAGATTCCGATGCTTCACTTCAGGTTTACCGTATCCCTTGGACCTTCTTATTGTCGATGAAACACAGAAATTGCATCGGAATTGATTACAAAAGGCACAATGCCGACTTAAGTACATGAAGACTGACACTTCTTAATGACCATGTTTTGAACCATTCCTGTGACACTAGTTATAGATTCCGAAGCTTCACTTCACGTTTACTGTATCCCTTGGACCTTCTTATTGACAATGAAACACAGAAATTGCATCGGAATTAAATACATAATGCACAATGCCGACTTAAGTACATGAAGAGCGACACTTCTTACTGACTATGTTTTGAACCATTCCTGTGACACTAGTTATGTATTCCGGTGCATCACTTCAGGTTTACTGTCTCCCCTGGACCTTCTTATGGACGATGAAACTCAGAAATTGCATCGGAAATAAATACAAAAGGCACAATGCCGACTTAAGAACAAGAAGACTGACTGTTCTTACTGTCTATGTTTCGAACCACTCCTGTGACACTAGATATAGATTCCGATGCTTCACTTCAGGTTTACTGTATCCCTCTGACATTCTTATTGACGATGAAACACAGAAATTGCATCGGAATTAAATAGAAAAGGCACAATGCCGACTTATGTACAAGGAAACTGACTCTTCTTACTGTCTATGTTTTGAACCATTTCTGTGACACTAGTTATAGATTCCGATTCTTCACTTCAGTTTTACTGTATCCCTCGGACCTTCTTATTGACGATGAAACACAAAAATTGCATCGGTATTAAATACAAAGAGCACAATGCCGACTTCAGTACAAGAGAACTGACTCTTCTTACTGTCTATGTTTTGAACCATTCCTGTGACAGTAGTTATAGATTACGATGCTTCACTTCTGGTCTACTGTATCCCTCTGACTTTCTCATTCACGATGAAACACAGAAATTGCATCGGAATTAAATACGAAAAGCACAATGCCGACGTAAGTACAAGAAAACTGGCTCTCCTTACTGTCTATGATTTGAACCATTCCTGTGACACTGGTTATAGATTCCGATGCTTCTTTTCTGGTTTACTGTATCCCTCTGACTTTCTTATTGACGATGAAAGACAGAAAGTACATCGGAATTAAATACAAAAGGCACAATGCCGACTTAATTATAAGAAAACTGACACTTCTTACTGTTTACGCTTTGAACTATTCCTGTGACATTAGTTATAGATTCCGATGCTTCACTTCAGGTTTACTGTATCCCTCTGACCTTTTTATTGACGATGAAACACAGGAATTGCATCGGAATTAAATACAAAAGGCACAATGACGACTCAAGTACAAGGAGACTGGCTCTTCTTACAGTCTATTTTTTGAACCTTTCCCGTGACACTAGTCATAGATTCCGATACTTCACTTCAGGTTTACTGTATCCCTTGGACAAGCTTATTGACGATGAAACACAGAAATTGCATCGGAATTAAATACAAAAGGTACAATGCCGACTTAAGTACAAGAAGACTGACTCTTCCTACTGTCTAAGTTTGAACCATTCCTGTGACACTAGTTATAGATTCCGATGCTTCACCTCAGGTTTACTGTACCCCTTGGACCTTCCTATTGACGATGAAACACAGAAATTGCATCGGAATGAAATACAAAAGGCACAATGCCGACTTAAGTACAAGAAGACTGACTCTTCCTACTGTCTAAGTTTGAACCATTCCTCTGACACTAGTTATAGATTCCGATGCTTCACTTCAGGTTTGCTGTATCCCTTGGACCTTCTTATTGACGATGAAACACAGAAATTGCATCGGAATTAAAAACAAAAGGCACAATGCCGTTTTAAGGACAAGAAGACTGACTCTTCCTACTGACCATTCCTGTGACACTAGTTATAGATTCCGATGCTTCACTTCAGGTTTACCGTATCCATTGGACCTTCTTATTGTCGATGAAACACAGAAATTGCATCGGAATTGAATACAAAAGGCACAATGCCGACTTAAGTACATGAAGACTGACACTTCTTACTGACCATGTTTTGAACCATTCCTGTGACACTAGTTATAGATTCCGAAGCTTCACTTCACAATTACTTTATCCCTTGGAGCTTCTTATTGACAATGAAACACAGAAATTGCATCGGAATTAAATACAAAAGGCACAATGCCGACTTAAGCACATGAAGACCGACACTTCTTACTGACTATGTTTTGAACCCTTCCTGTGACACTAGTTATAGATTCCGAAGCTTCACTTCACAATTACTTTATCCCTTGGAGCTTCTTATTGACAATGAAACACAGAAATTGCATCGGAATTAAATACAAAAGGCACAATGCCGACTTAAGGACAAGAAGACTGAATCATCCTACTGACCATTTATGCGACACTAGTTATAGATTTCGCTGCTTCACTTCAGGTTTACTGTATCCTTTGGACCTTCTTATTGACGATGAAACACAGAAATTGCATCGGAATTAAACACAAAAGGCACAATGCCGACTTAAGTACATGAAGAAGGACACTTCTTACTGACTATGCCTTGAACCATTCCTGTAACACTAGTTATAGATTCCGATGCATCACTTCAGGTTTACTGTATCCCTTGGACCTTCTTATTGACGATGAAACACAGAAACTGCATCGGAATTAAATTCAAAAGGCACAATGCCGACTTAAGTACATGAAGACCGACACTTCTTGCTAACTATGTTTTGATCCATTCCTGTGACACAAGTTATTGATTTCCATGTTTCACTCCAGATTTACTGTATCCCTTGGACCTACTTATTGACGATGAAACACAGAAATGGCATCGGAATTAAATACAAAAGGCACAATGCCGACTTAAGTACATGAAGACCGACACTTCTTACTGACTATGTTTTGAACCATTCCTGTAGCACTAGTTATAGATTCCGATGCTTCACTTCAGGTTTACTGTATCCCTTGGACCTTCTTATTGACGATGAAACACAGATATTGCATCTAAATTAAATACAAAAGGCACAATGCCTACTTAAGGGCAAGAAGACTGACTCTTCCTACTGATCATTCCTGTGACACTAGTTATAGATTCCGATGCTTCACTTCAGGTTTACTGTATCCCTTGGACCTTCTTATTGACGATGAAACACAGAAATTGCATCGGAATTAAATACATAATGCACAATGCCGACTTAAGTACATGAAGAGCGACACTTCTTACTGACTATGTTTTGAACCATTCCTGTGACACTAGTTATGTATTCCGATACATCACTTCAGGTTTACTGCCTCCCTTGGACCTTCTTATGGACGATGAAACTCAGCAATTGCATCGGAAATAAATACAAAAGGCACAATGCCGACTTAAGGACAAGAAGGCTGACTGTTCTTACTGTCTATGTTTCGAACCACTCCTGTGACACTAGATATAGATTCTGATGCTTCACTTCAGGTTTACTGTATCCCTCTGACATTCTTATTGACGATGAAACACAGAAATTGCATCGGAATTAAATAGAAAAGGCACAATGCCGACTTATGTACAAGGAAACTGACTCTTCTTACTGTCTATGTTTTGAACCATTTCTGTGACACTAGTTATAGATTCCGATTCTTCACTTCAGTTTTACTGTATCCCTCGGACCTTCTTATTGACGATGAAACACAAAAATTGCATCGGTATTAAATACAAAGAGCACAATGCCGACTTCAGTACAAGAGAACTGACTCTTCTTACTGTCTATGTTTTGAACCATTCCTGTGACAGTAGTTATAGATTACGATGCTTCACTTCTGGTCTACTGTATCCCTCTGACTTTCTCATTCACGATGAAACACAGAAATTGCATCGGAATTAAATACGAAAAGCACAATGCCGACGTAAGTACAAGAAAACTGGCTCTCCTTACTGTCTATGATTTGAACCATTCCTGTGACACTAGTTATAGATTCCGATGCTTCTTTTCTGGTTTACTGTATCCCTCTGACTTTCTTATTGACGATGAAAGACAGAAAGTACATCGGAATTAAATACAAAAGGCACAATGCCGACTTAATTATAAGAAAACTGACACTTCTTACTGTTTACGCTTTGAACCATTCCTGTGACATTAGTTATAGATTCCGATGCTTCACTTCAGGTTTACTGTATCCCTCTGACCTCCTTATTGACGATGAAACACAGGAATTGCATCGGAATTAAATACAAAAGGCACAATGACGACTCAAGTACAAGGAGACTGGCTCTTCTTACAGTCTATTTTTTGAACCTTTCCTGTGACACTAGTTATAGATTCCGATACTTCACTTCAGGTTTACTGTATCCCTTGGACAAGCTTATTGACGATGAAACACAGAAATTGCATCGGAATTAAATACAAAAGGTACAATGCCGACTTAAGTACAAGAAGACTGACTCTTCCTACTGTCTTAGTTTGAACCATTCCTGTGACACTAGTTATAGATTCCGATGCTTCACCTCAGGTTTACTGTACCCCTTGGACCTTCCTATTGACGATGAAACACAGAAATTGCATCGGAATGAAATACAAAAGGCACAATGCCGACTTAAGTACAAGAAGACTGACTCTTCCTACTGTCTAAGTTTTGAACCATTCCTCTGACACTAGTTATAGATTCCGATGCTTCACTTCAGGTTTACTGTATCCCTTGGACCTTCTTATTGACGATGAAACACAGAAATTGCATCGGAATTAAAAACAAAAGGCACAATGCCGTTTTAAGGACAAGAAGACTGACTCTTCCTACTGACCATTCCTGTGACACTAGTTATAGATTCCGATGCTTCACTTCAGGTTTACCGTATCCATTGGACCTTCTTATTGTCGATGAAACACGGAAAATGGCATCGGAATTGAATACAAAAGGCACAATGCCGACTTAAGTACATGAAGACTGACACTTCTTACTGACCTTGTTTTGAACCATTCCTGTGACACTAGTTATAGATTCCGAAGCTTCACTTCACGTTTACTGTATCCCTTGGACCTTCTTATTGACAATGAAACACAGAAATTGCATCGGAATTAAATACAAAAGGCACAATGCCGAATTAAGGACAAGAAAACTGACTCTTCCTACTGACCATTCCTGTGACAGTAGTTATAGATTCCGATGCTTCACTCCAGGTTTACTGTATCCCTTGGACCTTCTTATTGACGATGAAACACAGAAATTGCACCGGAATTAAATATAAAAGGCACAATGCCGACTTAAGCACATGAAGACCGACACTTCTTACTGACTATGTTTTGAACCCTTCCTGTGACACTAGTTATAGATTCCGAAGCTTCACTTCACAATTACTTTATCCCTTGGAGCTTCTTATTGACAATGAAGCACAGAAATTGCATCGGAATTAAATACAAAAGGCACAATGCCGACTTAAGGACAAGAAGACTGAATCATCCTACTGACCATTCCTGCGACACTAGTTATGGATTCCGATTCTTCACACCAGGTTTACTGCATCTCTTGGACCTTCTTATTGACGATGAAACACAGAAATTGCATCGGAATTAAATACAAAAGGCACAATGCCGACTTAAGTACAAGATGACTGACTCTTCCTACTGTCTAAGATTTGAACCATTCCTCTGACACTAGTTATAGATTCCGATGATTCACTTCAGGTTTACTGTATCCCTTGGACCTTCTTATTGACGATGAAACACAGAAATTGCATCGGAATTAAATACAAAAGCCACAATGCCGACTTAAGTACGTGAAGACCAACACTTCTTACTGACAATGATTTGACCCATTCCTGTGACACTAGTTATAGATTTCCATGCTTCACTCCAGGTTTTCTGTGTCCCTTGGACCTTCTTATTGACGATGAAACACAGAAATTGCATCAGAATTAAATACAAAAGGCACAATGCAGATTTAAGGACAAGAAGACTGACTCTTCCTACTGACCATTCCTGTGACACTAGTTATAGATTCCGCTGCTTCACTTCAGGTTTACTGTATCCCTTGGACCTTCTTATTGACGATGAAACACAGAAATAGCATCGGAATTAAACACAAAAGGCACAATGCCGACTTAAGTACATGAAGAAGGACACTTCTTACTGACTATGCCTTGAACCATTCCTGTAACACTAGTTATAGATTCCGATGCATCACTTCAGGTTTACTGTATCCCTTGGACCTTCTTATTGACGATGAAACACAGAAACTGCATCGGAATTAAATTCAAAAGGCACAATGCCGACTTAAGTACATGAAGACCGACACTTCTTGCTAACTATGTTTTGATCCATTCCTGTGACACAAGTTATTGATTTCCATGTTTCACTCCAGATTTACTGTATCCCTTGGACCTACTTATTGACGATGAAACACAGAAATGGCATCGGAATTAAATACAAAAGGCACAATGCCGACTTAAGTACATGAAGACCGACACTTCTTACTGACTATGTTTTGAACCATTCCTGTAGCACTAGTTATAGATTCCGATGCTTCACTTCAGGTTTACTGTATCCCTTGGACCTTCTTATTGACGATGAAACACAGAAATTGCATCTAAATTAAATACAAAAGGCACAATGCCGACTTAAGGGCAAGAAGACTGACTCTTCCTACTGATCATTCCTGTGACACTAGTTATAGATTCCGATGCTTCACTTCAGGTTTACTGTATCCCTTGGACCTTCTTATTGACGATGAAACACAGAAATTGCATCGGAATTAAATACATAATGCACAATGCCGACTTAAGTACATGAAGAGCGACACTTCTTACTGACTATGTTTTGAACCATTCCTGTGACACTAGTTATGTATTCCGATGCATCACTTCAGGTTTACTGTCTCCCTTGGACCTTCTTATGGACGATGAAACTCAGAAATTGCATCGGAAATAAATACAAAAGGCACAATGCCGACTTAAGGACAAGAAGACTGACTGTTCTTACTGTCTATGTTTTGAACCACTCCTGTGACACTAGATATAGATTCTGATGCTTCACTTCAGGTTTACTGTATCCCTCTGACATTCTTATTGACGATGAAACACAGAAATTGCATCGGAATTAAATAGAAAAGGCACAATGCCGACTTATGTACAAGGAAACTGACTCTTCTTACTGTCTATGTTTTGAACCATTTCTGTGACACTAGTTATAGATTCCGATTCTTCACTTCAGGTTTACTGTATCCCTCGGACCTTCTTATAGACGATGAAACACAAAAATTGCATCGGTATTAAATACAAAGAGCACAATGCCGACTTCAGTACAAGAGAACTGACTCTTCTTACTGTCTATGTTTTGAACCATTCCTGTGACAGTAGTTATAGATTACGATGCTTCACTTCTGGTCTACTGTATCCCTCTGACTTTCTCATTGACGATGAAACACAGAAATTGCATCGGAATTAAATACGAAAAGCACAATGCCGACGTAAGTACAAGAAAACTGGCTCTCCTTACTGTCTATGATTTGAACCATTCCTGTGACACTAGTTATAGATTCCGATGCTTCTTTTCAGGTTTACTGTATCCCTCTGACTTTCTTATTGACGATGAAAGACAGAAAGTGCATCGGAATTAAATACAAAAGGCACAATGCCGACTTAATTATAAGAAAACTGACACTTCTTACTGTTTATGCTTTGAACCATTCCTGTGACATTAGTTATAGATTCCGATGCTCCACTTCAGGTTTACTGTATCCCTCTGACCTTGTTATTGACGATGGAACACAGGAATTGCATCGGAATTAAATACAAAAGGCACAATGACGACTCAAGTACAAGGAGACTGGCTCTTCTTACAGTCTATTTTTTGAACCTTTCCTGTGACACTAGTTATAGATTCCGATACTTCACTCCAGGTTTACTGTATCCCTTGGACAAGCTTATTGACGATGAAACACAGAAATTGCATCGGAATTAAATACAAAAGGTACAATGCCGACTTAAGTACAAGAAGACTGACTCTTCCTACTGTCTAAGTTTGAACCATTCCTGTGACACTAGTTATAGATTCCGATGCTTCACCTCAGGTTTACTGTACCCCTTGGACCTTCCTATTGACGATGAAACACAGAAATTGCATCGGAATGAAATACAAAAGGCACAATGCCGACTTAAGTACAAGAAGACTGACTCTTCCTACTGTCTAAGTTTTGAACCATTCCTCTGACACTAGTTATAGATTCCGATGCTTCACTTCAGGTTTACTGTATCCCTTGGACCTTCTTATTGACGATGAAACACAGAAATTGCATCGGAATTAAAAACAAAAGGCACAATGCCGTTTTGAGGACAAGATGACTGACTCTTCCTACTGACCATTCCTGTGACACTAGTTATAGATTCCAATGCTTCACTTCAGGTTTACCGTATCCCTTGGACCTTCTTATTGTCGATGAAACACAGAAATTGCATCGGAATTGAATACAAAAGGCACAATGCCGACTTAAGTACATGAAGACTGACACTTCTTACTGACCATGTTTTGAACCATTCCTGTGACACTAGTTATAGATTCCAAAGCTTCACTTCACGTTTACTGTATCCCTTGGACCTTCTTATTGACAATGAAACACAGAAATTGCATCGGAATTAAATACAAAAGGCACAATGCCGAATTAAGGACAAGAAGACTGACTCTTCCTACTGACCATTCCTGTGACAGTAGTTACAGATTCCGATGCTTCACTCCAGGTTTACTGTATCCCTTGGACCTTGTTATTGACGATGAAACACAGAAATTGCATCGGTATTAAATACAAAGAGCACAATGCCGACTTCAGTACAAGAGAACTGACTCTTCTTACTGTCTATGTTTTGAACCATTCCTGTGACAGTAGTTATAGATTACGATGCTTCACTTCTGGTCTACTGTATCCCTCTGACTTTCTCATTGACGATGAAACACAGAAATTGCATCGGAATTAAATACGAAAAGCACAATGCCGACTTAATTATAAGAAAACTGACACTTCTTACTGTTTATGCTTTGAACCATTCCTGTGACATTAGTTATAGATTCCGATGCTTCACTTCAGGTTTACTGTATCCCTCTGACCTTCTTATTGACGATGAAACACAGGAATTGCATCGGAAATAAATACAAAAGGCACAATGACGACTCAAGTACAAGGAGACTGGCTCTTCTTACAGTCTATTTTTTGAACCTTTCCTGTGACACTAGTTATAGATTCCGATACTTAACTTCAGGTTTACTGTATCCCTTGGACAAGCTTATTGACGATGAAACACAGAAATTGCATCGGAATTAAATACAAAAGGTACAATGCCGACTTAAGTACAAGAAGACTGACTCTTCCTACTGTCTAAGTTTGATCCATTCCTGTGACACTAGTTATAGATTCCGATGCTTCACCTCAGGTTTACTGTACCCCTTGGACCTTCCTATTGACGATGAAACACAGAAATTGCATCGGAATGAAATACAAAAGGCACAATGCCGACTTAAGTACAAGAAGACTGACTTTTCCTACTGTCTAAGTTTTGAACCATTCCTCTGACACTAGTTATAGATTCCGATGCTTCACTTCAGGTTTACTGTATCCCTTGGACCTTCTTATTGACGATGAAACACAGAAATTGCATCGGAATTAAAAACAAAAGGCACAATGCCGTTTTAAGGACAAGAAGACTGACTCTTCCTACTGACCATTCTTGTGACACTAGTTATAGATTCCGATGCTTCACTTCAGGTTTACCGTATCCCTTGGACCTTCTTATTGACGATGAAACACAGAAATTGCAACGGAATTAAATATAAAAGGCACAATGCCGACTTAAGTACATGAAGACCGACACTTCTTACTGACTATGTTTTGAACCCTTCCTGTGACACTAGTTATAGATTCCGAAGCTTCACTTCACGATTACTTTATCCCTTGGAGCTTCTTATTGACAATGAAACACAGAAATTGCATCGGAATTAAATACAAAAGGCACAATGCCGACTTAAGGACAAGAAGACTGACTCTTCCTACTGACCATTCCTGTGACAGTAGTTATAGATTCCGATGCTTCACTTCAGGTTTACTGTATCCCTCGGACCTTCTTATTGACGATGAAACACAGAAATTGCATCGGTATTAAATACAAAGAGCACAATGCCGACTTAAGTACAAGAGAACTGACTCTTCTTACTGTCTATGTTTTGAACCATTCCTGTGACAGTAGTTATAGATTACGATGCTTCACTTCTGGTCTACTGTATCCCTCTGATTTTCTCATTGACGATGAAACACAGAAATTGCATTGGTATTAAATATGAAAGGCACAATGCCGACGTAAGTACAAGAAAACTGGCTTTCCTTACTGTCCATGATTTGAACCATTCCTGTGACACTAGTTATAGATTCCGATGCTTCTTTTCAGGTTTACTGTATCCCTCTGACTTTCTTATTGACGATGAAACACAGAAATTGCATCGGAATTAAATACAAAAGGCACAATGCCGACTTAATTATAAGAAAACTGACACTTCTTACTGTTTATGCTTTGAACCATTCCTGTGACATTAGTTATAGATTCCGATGCTTCACTTCAGGTTTACTGTATCCCTCTGACCTTCTTATTGACGATGAAACACAGGAATTGCATCGGAATTAAATACAAAAGGCACTATGATGACTCATGTACAAGGAGACTGGCTCTTCTTACAGTCTATTTTTTGAACCTTTCCTGTGACACTAGTTATAGATTCCGATACTTCACTTCAGGTTTACTGTATCCCTTGGACAAGCTTATTGACGATGAAACACAGAAATTGCATCGGAATTAAATACAAAAGGTACAATGCCGACTTAAGTACAAGAAGACTGACTCTTCCTACTGTCTAAGTTTGAACCATTCCTGTGACACTAGTTATAGATTCCGATGCTTCACCTCAGGGTTACTGTACCCCTTGGACCTTCCTATTGACGATGAAACACAGAAATTGCATCGGAATGAAATACAAAAGGCACAATGCCGACTTAAGTACAAGAAGACTGACTCTTCCTACTGTCTAAGTTTTGAACCATTCCTCTGACACTAGTTATAGATTCCGATGCTTCACTTCAGGTTTACTGTATCCCTTGGACCTTCTTATTGACGGTGAAACACAGAAATTGCATCGGAATTAAAAACAAAAGGCACAATGCCGTTTTAAGGACAAGAAGACTGACTCTTCCTACTGACCATTCCTGTGACACTAGTTATAGATTCCGATGCTTCACTTCAGGTTTACCGTATCCCTTGGACCTTCTTATTGTCGATGAAACACAGAAATTGCATCGGAATTGAATACAAAAGGCACAATGCCGACTTAAGTACATGAAGACTGACCCTTCTTACTGACCATGTTTTGAACCATTCCTGTGACACTAGTTATAGATTCGGAAGCTTCACTTCACGTTTACTGTATCCCTTGGACCTTCTTATTGACAATGAAACACAGAAATTGCATCGGAATTAAATACAAAAGGCACAATGCCGAATTAAGGACAAGAAGACTGACTCTTCCTACTGACCATTCCTGTGACAGTAGTTATAGATTCCGATGCTTCATTCCAGGTTTACTGTATCCCTTGGACCTTGTTATTGACGATGAAACACAGAAATTGCATCGGTATTAAATACAAAGAGGACAATGCCGACTTCAGTACAAGAGAACTGACTCTTCTTACTGTCTATGTTTTGAACCATTCCTGTGACAGTAGTTATAGATTACGATGCTTCACTTCTGGTCTACTGTATCCCTCTGACTTTCTCATTGACGATGAACACAGAAATTGCATCGGAATTAAATACGAAAAGCACAATGCCGACGTAAGTACAAGAAAACTGGCTCTCCTTACTGTCTATGATTTGAACCATTCCTGTGACACTAGTTATAGATTCCGATGCTTCTTTTCAGGTTTACTGTATCCCTCTGACTTTCTTATTGACGATGAAAGACAGAAAGTGCATCGGAATTAAATACAAAAGGCACAATGCCGACTTAATTATAAGAAAACTGACACTTCTTACTGTTTATGCTTTGAACCATTCCTGTGATATTAGTTATTGATTCCGATGCTTCACTTCAGGTTTACTGTATCCCTCTGTCCTTCTTATTGACGATGAAACACAGGAATTGCATCGGAATTAAATACAAAAGGCACAATGACGACTCAAGTACAAGGAGACTGGCTCTTCTTACAGTCTAATTTTTGAACCTTTCCTGTGACACTAGTTATAGATTCCGATACTTCACTTCAGGTTTACTGTATCCCTTGGACAAGCTTATTGACGATGAAACACAGAAATTGCATCGGAATTAAATACAAAAGGTACAATGCCGACTTAAGTACAAGAAGACTGACTCTTCCTACTGTCTAAGTTTGAACCATTCCTGTGACACTAGTTATAGATTCCGATGCTTCACCTCAGGTTTACTGTACCCCTTGGACCTTCCTATTGACGATGAAACACAGAAATTGCATCGGAATGAAATACAAAAGGCACAATGCGGACTTAAGTACAAGAAGACTGACTCTTCCTACTGTCTAAGTTTTGAACCATTCCTCTGACACTAGTTATAGATTCCGATGCTTCACTTCAGGTTTACTGTATCCCTTGGACCTTCTTATTGACGATGAAACACAGAAATTGCATCGGAATTAAAAACAAAAGGCACAATGCCGTTTTAAGGACAAGAAGACTGACTCTTCCTACCGACCATTCCTGTGACACTAGTTATAGATTCCGATGCTTCACTTCAGGTTTACCGTATCTATTGGACCTTCTTATTGACGATGAAACACAGAAATTGCATCGGAATTAAATATAAAAGGCACAATGCCGACTTAAGTACATGAAGACCGACACTTCTTACTGACTATGTTTTGAACCCTTCCTGTGACACTAGTTATAGATTCCGAAGCTTCACTTCACGATTACTTTATCCCTTGGAGCTTCTTATTGACAATGAAACACAGAAATTGCATCGGAATTAAATACAAAAGGCACAATGCCGACTTAAGGACAAGAAGACTGACTCTTCCTACTGACCATTCCTGTGACAGTAGTTATAGATTCCGATGCTTCACTTCAGGTTTACTGTATCCCTCGGACCTTCTTATTGACGATGAAACACAGAAATTGCATCGGTATTAAATACAAAGAGCACAATGCCGACTTAAGTACAAGAGAACTGACTCTTCTTACTGTCTATGTTTTGAACCATTCCTGTGACAGTAGTTATAGATTACGATGCTTCACTTCTGGTCTACTGTATCCCTCTGACTTTCTCATTGACGATGAAACACAGAAATTGCATCGGTATTAAATATGAAAGGCACAATGCCGACGTAAGTACAAGAAAACTGGCTTTCCTTACTGTCCATGATTTGAACCATTCCTGTGACACTAGTTATAGATTCCGATGCTTCTTTTCAGGTTTACTGTATCCCTCTGACTTTCTTATTGACGATGAAACACAGAAATTGCATCGGAATTAAATACAAAAGGCACAATGCCGACTTAATTATAAGAAAACTGACACTTCTTACTGTTTATGCTTTGAACCATTCCTGTGACATTAGTTATAGAAACCGATGCTTCACTTCAGGTTTACTGTATCCCTCGGACCTTCTTATTGACGATGAAACACAGAATTTGCATCGGTATTAAATACAAAGAGCACAATGCCGACTTAAGTACAAGAGAACTGACTCTTCTTACTGTCTATGTTTTGAACCATACCTGTGACAGTAGTTATAGATTACGATGCTTCACTTCTGGTCTACTGTATCCCTCTGACTTTCTCATTGACGATGAAACACAGAAATTGCATCGGTATTAAATATGAAAGGCACAATGCCGACGTAAGTACAAGAAAACTGGCTTTCCTTACTGTCTATGATTTGAACCTTTCCTGTTGCACTAGTTATAGATTCCGATACTTCACTTCAGGTTTACTGTATCCCTTGGACAATCTTATTCACGATGAAATACAGAAATTGCATCGGAATTAAATACAAAAGGTACAATGCCGACTTAAGTACAAGAAGACTGACTCTTCTACTGTCTAAGTTTGAAGCATTCCTGTGACACTAGTTATAGATTCCGATGCTTCACCTCATGTTTACTGTATCCCTTGGACTTTCTTATTGACTATGAAACACTGAAATTGCATCGGAATTAAATACAAAAGGCACAATGCCGACTGAAGTACAAGAAGACCGACTCTTCCTACTATCTTAGTTTTGAAAAATTCCTGTGACACTAGTTATAGATTCCGATGCTTCACTTCAGGTTTACTGTATCCCTTGGACCTTCTTATTGACGATCAAACTCAGAAATTGCATCGGAATTCAATACAAAAAGCACAATGCCGACTTAAGTACATGAAGAACGACACTTCTTACTGACTATGTTTTGAACCATTCCTGTGACACTACTTATAGATTCCTATGCTTCACTTCAAGTTTTCTGTATCCTTGGACCTTCTTCTTAACGATGAAACACAGAAATTGCATTGGAATGAAATACAAAAGGCACAATGCCGACTTAAGTACATGAAGACCGACACTTCTTACTGACTATGTTTTGAACCATTCCTGCAACACTAGTTATAGATTCCGATGCTTCACTTCAGGTTTACTGTATCCCTTGGACCTTCTTATTGACGATGAAACACAGAAATTGCATCGGAATTAAATACAAAAGGCACAATGCCGACTTAAGTACATGAAGAAGGACACTTCTTACTGACTATGTCTTGAACCATTCCTGTAACACTAGTTATAGATTCCGATGCTTCACTTCAGGTTTACTGTATCCCTTGGACCTTCTTATTGACGATGAAACACAGAAACTGCATCGGAATTAAATTCAAAAGGCACAATGCCGACTTAAGTACATGAAGACCGACACTTCTTGCTAACTATGTTTTGATCCATTCCTGTGACACTAGTTATTGATTTCCATGTTTCACTCCAGATTTACTGTATCCCTTGGACCTACTTATTGACGATGAAACACAGAAATGGCATCGGAATTAAATACAAAAGGCACAATGCCGACTTAAGTACATGAAGACCGACACTTCTTACTGACTATGTTTTGAACCATTCCTGTAGCACTAGTTATGGATTCCGATGCTTCACTTCAGGTTTACTGTATCCCTTGGACCTTCTTATTGACGATGAAACACAGAAATTGCATCTAAATTAAATACAAAAGGCACAATGCCGACTTAAGGGCAAGAAGACTGACTCTTCCTACTGATCATTCCTGTGACACTAGTTATAGATTCCGATGCTTCACTTCAGGTTTACTGTATCCCTTGGACCTTCTTATTGACGATGAATTGCAGTAATTGCATCGGAATTAAATACAAAAGGCACAATGCCGACTTAAGTACATGAAGAACGACACTTCTTACTGACTATGTTTTGAACCATTCCTGTGACACTAGCTATAGATTCCGATGCTTCACTTCAGGTTTACTGTATCCCTTGGACCTTCTTATTGACGATGAAACACAGAAATTGCATCGGAATTAAATACAAAAGGCACAATGCCGACTTAGGGACAAGAAGACTGTCTCTTCCTACTGACCATTCCTGTGACAGTAGTTATAGATTCCGATGCTTCACTCCAGGTTTACTGTATCCCTTGGACCTTCTTATTGACGATGAAATACAGAAATTGCATCGGAATTAAATACAAAATGCACAATGCCGACTTAAGTACATGAAGAGCGACACTTCTTACTGACTGTGTTTTGAACCATTCCTGTGAGACTAGTTATGTATTCCGATGCATCACTTCAGGTTTACTGTCTCCCTTGGACCTTCTTATTGACGATGAAACTCAGAAACTGCATCGGAAATAAATACAAAAGGCACAATGCTGACTTAAGGACAAGAAGACTGACTGTTCTTACTGTCTATGTTTTGAACCACTCCTGTGACACTAGATATAGATTCCGATGCTTCACTTCAGGTTTACTGTATCCCTCTGACATTCTTATTGACGATGAAACACAGAAATTGCATCGGAATTAAATAGAAAAGGCACAATGCCGACTTATGTACAAGAAAACTGACTCTTCTTACTGTCTATGTTTTGAACCATTCCTGTGACAGTAGTTATAGATTACGATGCTTCACTTCTGGTCTACTGTATCCCTCTGACATTCTCATTGACGATGAAACACAGAAATTGCATCGGTATTAAATATGAAAGGTACAATGCCGACGTAAGTACAAGAAAACTGGCTTTCCTTACTGTCTATGATTTGAACCTTTCCTGTGGCACTAGTTATAGATTCCGATACTTCACTTCAGGTTTACTGTATCCCTTGGACAACCTTATTCACGATGAAATACAGAAATTGCATCGGAATTAAATACAAAACATACAATGCCGACTTAAGTACAAGAAGACTGACTCTTCTACTGCCTAAGTTTTAACCATTCCTGTGACACTAGTTATAGATTCCGATGCTTCACCTCATGTTTACTGTATCCCTTGGACCTTCTTATTGACGATGAAACACAGAAATTGCATCGGAATTAAATACAAAAGGCACAATGCCGACTTAAGTACATAAAGACCGACACTTCTTACTGACTATGTTTTGAACCATTCCTGTAACACTTGTTATAGATTCCTATGCTTCACTTCAAGTTTTCTGTATCCTTGGACCTTATTCTTGACGATGAAACACAGAAATTGCATTGGAATGAAATACAAAAGGCACAATGCCGACTTAAGTACATGAAGACCGACACTTCTTACTGACTATGTTTTGAACCATTCCTGCAACACTAGTTATAGATTCCGATGCTTCACTTCAGGTTTACTGTATCCCTTGGACCTTCTTATTGGCGATGAAACACAGAAATTGCATCGGAATTAAATACAAAAGACACAATGACGACTTAAGTACAAGATGACTGACTCTTCCTACTGTCTAAGATTTGAACCATTCCTCTGACACTAGTTATAGATTCCGATGATTCACTTCAGGTTTACTGTATCCCTTGGACCTTCTTATTGACGGTGAAACACAGAAATTGCATCGGAATTAAATACAAAAGGCACAATGCCGACATAAGTACGTGAAGACCGACACTTCTTACTGACAATGTTTTGACTCATTCCTGTGACACTAGTTATAGATTTCCATGCTTCACTCCAGGTTTACTGTGTCCCTTGGACCTTCTTATTGACGATGAAACACAGAAATTGCATCGGAATTAAATACAAAAGGCACAATGCCGACTTAAGTACATAAAGACCGACACTTCTTACTGACTATGTTTTGAACCATTCCTGTAACACTTGTTATAGATTCCGATGCTTCACTTCAGGTTTACTGTATCCCTTGGACCTTCTTATTGACGATGAAACACAGAAATTGCTTCGGAATTAAATGCAAAAGCACAATGCCGACTTAAGTACATGAAGACAGACTCTTCTTACTGACTATGTTTTGAACCATTCATGTGACACTAGTTATAGATTCCGAAGCTTCACTTCACGTTTACTGTATCCCTTGGACCTTCTTATTGACAGTGAAACACAGAAATTGCATCGGAATTAAATACAAAAGGCACAATGCCGACTTAAGGACAAGAAGACTGTCTCTTCCTACTGCCCATTCCTGTGACAGTAGTTATAGATTCCGATGCTTCACTCCAGGTTTACTGTATCCCTTGGACCTTCTTATTGACGATGAAACACAGAAATTGCATCGGAATTAAATACAAAATGCACAATGCCGACTTAAGTACATGAAGAGCGACACTTCTTACTGACTATGTTTTGAACCATTCCTGTGACACTAGTTATGTATTCCGATGCATCACTTCAGGTTTACTGTCTCCCTTGGACCTTCTTATTGACGATGAAACTCAGAAATTGCATCGGAAATAAATACAAAAGGCACAATCCCGACTTAAGGACGAGAAGACTGACTGTTCTTACAGTCTATGTTTTGAACCACTCCTGTGACACTAGATATAGATTCCGATGCTTCACTTCAGTTTTACTGTATCCCTCTGACATTCTTATTGACGATGAAACACAGAAATTGCATCGGAATTAAATAGAAAAGGCACAATGCCGACTTATGTACAAGAAAACTGACTCTTCTTACTGTCTATTTTTTGAACCATTACTGTGACACTAGTTATAGATTCCGATTCTTCACTTCAGGTTTACTGTATCCCTCGGACCTTCTTATTGACGATGAAACACAAAAATTGCATCGGCATTAAATACAAAGAGCACAATGCCGACTTCAGTACAAGAGAACTGACTCTTCTTACTGTCTATGTTTTGAACCATTCCTGTGACAGTAGTTATAGATTACGATGCTTCACTTCTGGTCTACTGTATCCCTCTGACTTTCTCATTGACGATGAAACACAGAAATTGCATCGGAATTAAATACGAAAAGCACAATGCCGACGTAAGTACAAGAAAACTGGCTCTCCTTACTGTCTATGATTTGAACCATTCCTGTGACACTAGTTATAGATTCCGATGCTTCTTTTCAGGTTTACTGTATCCCTCTGACTTTCTTATTGACGATGAAAGACAGAAAGTGCATCGGAATTAAATACAAAAGGCACAATGCCGACTTAATTATAAGAAAACTGACACTTCTTACTGTTTATGCTTTGAACCATTCCTGTGACATTAGTTATAGATTCCGATGCTTCCCTTCAGGTTTACCGTATCCCTCTGACCTTCTTATTGACGATGAAACACAGGAATTGCATCGGAATTAAATACAAAAGGCACAATGACGACTCAAGTACAAGGAGACTGGCTCTTCTTACAGTCTATGTTTTGAACCTTTCCTGTGACACTAGTTATAGATTCCGATACTTCACTTCAGGTTTACTGTATCCCTTGGACAATCTTATTGACGACGAAACACAGAAATTGCATCGGAATTAAATACAAAAGGTACAATGCCGACTTAAGTACAAGAAGACTGCTCTTCCTACTGTCTAAGTTTGAACCATTCCTGTGACACTAGTTATAGATTCGCATGATTCACTTCAGGTTTACTTTATCCCTTGGACCTTCTTATTGACGATGAAACTCAGAAATTGCATCGGAATTAAATACAAAAGGCACAATGCCGACTCAAGTACATGAAGACCGACACTTCTTACTGACCATGTTTTGACCCATTCCTGTGACACTAGTTATAGATTTCCATGCTTCCCTCCAGGTTTACTGTGTCCCTTGGACCTTCTTATTGACGATGAAACTCAGAAACTGCATCGGAAATAAATACAAAAGGCACAATGCTGACTTAAGGACAAGAAGACTGACTGTTCTTACTGTCTATGTTTTGAACCACTCCTGTGACACTAGATATAGATTCCGATGCTTCACTTCAGGTTTACTGTATCCCTCTGACATTCTTATTGACGATGAAACACAGAAATTGCATCGGAATTAAATAGAAAAGGCACAATGCCGACTTATGTACAAGAAAACTGACTCTTCTTACTGTCTATGTTTTGAACCATTCCTGTGACAGTAGTTATAGATTACGATGCTTCACTTCTGGCCTACTGTATCCCTCTGACATTCTCATTGACGATGAAACACAGAAATTGCATCGGTATTAAATATGAAAGGTACAATGCCGACGTAAGTACAAGAAAACTGGCTTTCCTTACTGTCTATGATTTGAACCTTTCCTGTGGCACTAGTTATAGATTCCGATACTTCACTTCAGGTTTACTGTATCCCTTGGACAACCTTATTCACGATGAAATACAGAAATTGCATCGGAATTAAATACAAAACATACAATGCCGACTTAAGTACAAGAAGACTGACTCTTCTACTGCCTAAGTTTTAACCATTCCTGTGACACTAGTTATAGATTCCGATGCTTCACCTCATGTTTACTGTATCCCTTGGACCTTCTTATTGACGATGAAACACAGAAATTGCATCGGAATTAAATACAAAAGGCACAATGCCGACTTAAGTACATAAAGACCGACACTTCTTACTGACTATGTTTTGAACCATTCCTGTAACACTTGTTATAGATTCCTATGCTTCACTTCAAGTTTTCTGTATCCTTGGACCTTATTCTTGACGATGAAACACAGAAATTGCATTGGAATGAAATACAAAAGGCACAATGCCGACTTAAGTACATGAAGACCGACACTTCTTACTGACTATGTTTTGAACCATTCCTGCAACACTAGTTATAGATTCCGATGCTTCACTTCAGGTTTACTGTATCCCTTGGACCTTCTTATTGGCGATGAAACACAGAAATTGCATCGGAATTAAATACAAAAGACACAATGACGACTTAAGTACAAGATGACTGACTCTTCCTACTGTCTAAGATTTGAACCATTCCTCTGACACTAGTTATAGATTCCGATGATTCACTTCAGGTTTACTGTATCCCTTGGACCTTCTTATTGACGGTGAAACACAGAAATTGCATCGGAATTAAATACAAAAGGCACAATGCCGACATAAGTACGTGAAGACCGACACTTCTTACTGACAATGTTTTGACTCATTCCTGTGACACTAGTTATAGATTTCCATGCTTCACTCCAGGTTTACTGTGTCCCTTGGACCTTCGTATTGACGATGAAACACAGAAATTGCATCGGAATTAAATACAAAAGGCACAATGCCGACTTAAGTACATAAAGACCGACACTTCTTACTGACTATGTTTTGAACCATTCCTGTAACACTTGTTATAGATTCCGATGCTTCACTTCAGGTTTACTGTATCCCTTGGACCTTCTTATTGACGATGAAACACAGAAATTGCTTCGGAATTAAATGCAAAAGCACAATGCCGACTTAAGTACATGAAGACAGACTCTTCTTACTGACTATGTTTTGAACCATTCATGTGACACTAGTTATAGATTCCGAAGCTTCACTTCACGTTTACTGTATCCCTTGGACCTTCTTATTGACAGTGAAACACAGAAATTGCATCGGAATTAAATACAAAAGGCACAATGCCGACTTAAGGACAAGAAGACTGTCTCTTCCTACTGCCCATTCCTGTGACAGTAGTTATAGATTCCGATGCTTCACTCCAGGTTTACTGTATCCCTTGGACCTTCTTATTGACGATGAAACACAGAAATTGCATCGGAATTAAATACAAAATGCACAATGCCGACTTAAGTACATGAAGAGCGACACTTCTTACTGACTATGTTTTGAACCATTCCTGTGACACTAGTTATGTATTCCGATGCATCACTTCAGGTTTACTGTCTCCCTTGGACCTTCTTATTGACGATGAAACTCAGAAATTGCATCGGAAATAAATACAAAAGGCACAATCCCGACTTAAGGACAAGAAGACTGACTGTTCTTACAGTCTATGTTTTGAACCACTCCTGTGACACTAGATATAGATTCCGATGCTTCACTTCAGTTTTACTGTATCCCTCTGACATTCTTATTGACGATGAAACACAGAAATTGCATCGGAATTAAATAGAAAAGGCACAATGCCGACTTATGTACAAGAAAACTGACTCTTCTTACTGTCTATTTTTTGAACCATTACTGTGACACTAGTTATAGATTCCGATTCTTCACTTCAGGTTTACTGTATCCCTCGGACCTTCTTATTGACGATGAAACACAAAAATTGCATCGGCATTAAATACAAAGAGCACAATGCCGACTTCAGTACAAGAGAACTGACTCTTCTTACTGTCTATGTTTTGAACCATTCCTGTGACAGTAGTTATAGATTACGATGCTTCACTTCTGGTCTACTGTATCCCTCTGACTTTCTCATTGACGATGAAACACAGAAATTGCATCGGAATTAAATACGAAAAGCACAATGCCGACGTAAGTACAAGAAAACTGGCTCTCCTTACTGTCTATGATTTGAACCATTCCTGTGACACTAGTTATAGATTCCGATGCTTCTTTTCAGGTTTACTGTATCCCTCTGACTTTCTTATTGACGATGAAAGACAGAAAGTGCATCGGAATTAAATACAAAAGGCACAATGCCGACTTAATTATAAGAAAACTGACACTTCTTACTGTTTATGCTTTGAACCATTCCTGTGACATTAGTTATAGATTCCGATGCTTCCCTTCAGGTTTACCGTATCCCTCTGACCTTCTTATTGACGATGAAACACAGGAATTGCATCGGAATTAAATACAAAAGGCACAATGACGACTCAAGTACAAGGAGACTGGCTCTTCTTACAGTCTATGTTTTGAACCTTTCCTGTGACACTAGTTATAGATTCCGATACTTCACTTCAGGTTTACTGTATCCCTTGGACAATCTTATTGACGACGAAACACAGAAATTGCATCGGAATTAAATACAAAAGGTACAATGCCGACTTAAGTACAAGAAGACTGCTCTTCCTACTGTCTAAGTTTGAACCATTCCTGTGACACTAGTTATAGATTCGCATGATTCACTTCAGGTTTACTTTATCCCTTGGACCTTCTTATTGACGATGAAACTCAGAAATTGCATCGGAATTAAATACAAAAGGCACAATGCCGACTCAAGTACATGAAGACCGACACTTCTTACTGACCATGTTTTGACCCATTCCTGTGACACTAGTTATAGATTTCCATGCTTCCCTCCAGGTTTACTGTGTCCCTTGGACCTTCTTATTGACGATGAAACACAGAAATTGCATCGGAATTAAATACAAAAGGCACAATTCCGACTTAAGTACATGAAGACCGATACTTCTCACTGACTATGTTTTGAACCATTCCTGTAACACTAGTTATAGATTCCGATGCTTCACTTCAGGTTCACTGTATCCCTTGGACCTTCTTATTGACGATGAAACACAGAAATTGCATCGGAATTATATACAAAAGGCACAATGCAGACTTAAGGAGAAGAAGACTGACTCTTCCTACTGACCATTCCTGCGACACTAGTTATAGATTCGGATGATTCACTTCAGGTTTACTGTATCCCTTGGACCTTCCTATTGACGATGAAACACAGAAATTGCATCGGAATTAAATACAAATGGCACAATGCCAACTTAAGTACGAGAAGACTGACTCTTCCTACTGACCATTCCTGTGACACTAGTTATAGATTCCGATGCTTCACTTCAGGTTTACTGTATCCCTTGGACCTTCTTATTGACGATGAAACACAGAAATTGCATCGGAATTAAATACAAAAGCACAATGCCGACTTAAGTACATGAAGAAGGACACTTCTTACTGACTATGTCTTGAACCATTCCTGTAACACTTGTTATGGATTCCGATGCTTCACTTCAGGTTTACTGTATCCCTTGGACCTTCTTATTGACGATGAAACAGAGAAACTGCATCGGAATTAAATAAAAAAGGCACAATGCCGACTTAAGTACATGAAGACCGACACTTCTCACTAACTATGTTTTTATCCATTCCTGTGACACTAGTTATTGATTTCCATGTTTCACTCCAGGTTTACTGTATCCCTTGGACCTACTTATTGACGATGAAACACAGAAATGGCGTCGAAATTAAATACAAAAGGCACAATGCCGACTTAAGTACATGAAGACCGACACTTCTTACTGACTATGTTTTGAACCATTCCTGTAACACTAGTTATAGATTCCGATGCTTCACTTCAGGTTTACTGTATCCCTTGGACCTTCTTATTGACGATGAAACACAGAAATTGCATCGAAATTAAATACAAAAGGCACAATGCCGACTTATGGACAAGAAGACTGACTCTTCCTACTGACCATTCCTGTGACAGTAGTTATAGATTCCGATGCTTCACTCCAGGTTTACTGTATCCCTTGGACCTTCTTATTGACGATGAAACAGAGAAATTGCATCGGAATTAAATACAAAAGGCACAATGCCGACTTAAGTACATGAAGACCGACACTTCTTACTGACTATGTTTTGAACCATTCCTGTGACACTAGTTATGTATTCCGATGCATCACTTCAGGTTTACTGTCTCCCTTGGACCTTCTTATTGACGATGAAACTCAGAAATTGCATCGGAATTAAATACAAAAGGCACAATGCCGACTTATGGACAGGAAGACTGACTGTTCTTACTGTCTATGTTATGAACCACTCCTGTGACACTAGATATAGATTCCGATGCTTCACTTCAGGTTTACTGTATCCCTCTGAATTCTTAATGACGATGAAACACAGAAATTGCAGCGGAATTAAATAGAAAAGGCACAATGCCGACTTATGTACAAGAAAACTGACTCTTCTTACTGTCTATGTTTTGAACCATTCCTGTGACACTAGTTATAGATTCCGATTCTTCCCTTCAGGTTCACTGTGTCCCTCGGACCTACTTATTGACGATGAAACACAAAAATTGCATCGGTATTAAATACAAAGAGCACAACGCCGACTGAAGTACAAGAGAACTGACTCTTCTTACTGTCTATGTTTTGAACCATTCCTCTGACACTAGTTATAGATTCGGATGATTCACTTCAGGTTTACTGTATCCCTTGGACCTTCTTATTGACGATTAAACTCAGAAATTGCATCGGAATTAAATACAAAAGGCACAATTCCGACTCATGTAAATGAAGACCGACACTTCTTACTGACCATATTTTGACCCATTCCAGTGACACTAGTTATAGATTTCCATGCTTCACTCCAGGTTTACTGTGTCCCTTGGACCTTCTTATTGACGATGAAACACAGAAATTGCATCGGAATTAAATACAAAAGGCACAATTCCGACTTAAGTACATGGAGACCGATACTTCTCACTGACTATGTTTTGGACCATTCCTGTAACACTAGTTATAGATTCCGATGCTTCACTTCAGGTTTACTGTATCCCTTGGACCTTCTTATTGACGATGAAACACAGAAATTGCATCGGAATTATATACAAAAGGCACAATGCAGACTTAAGGACAAGAAGACTGACTCTTCCTACTGACCATTCCTGCGACACTAGTTATAGATTCCGATTCTTCACTTCAGGTTTACTGTATCCCTTGGACCTTCCTATTGACGATGAAACACAGAAATTGCATCGGAATTAAATACAAATGGCACAATGCCAACTTAAGTACAAGAAGACTGACTCTTCCTACTGACCATTCCTGTGACACTAGTTATAGATTCCGTTGCTTCACTTCAGGTTTACTGTATCAGTTGGACCTTCATATTGACGATAAAACACAGAAATTGCATCGGAATTAAATACAAAAGGCACAATGCCGACGTAAGTACATGAAGAAGGACACTTCTTACTGACTATGTCTTGAACCATTCCTGTAACACTAGTTATGGATTCCGATGCTTCACTTTAGGTTTACTGTATCCCTTGGACCTTCTTATTGACGATGAAACACAGAAACTGCATCGGAATTAAATACAAAAGGTACAATGCCGACATAAGTACATGAAGACCGACACTTCTTACTAACTATGTTTTGATCCATTCCTGTGACACTAGTTATTGATTTCCATGTTTCACTCCAGGTTTACTGTATCCCTTGGACCTACTTATTGACGATGAAACACAGAAATGGCAGCGGAATTAAATACAAAAGGCACAATGCCGACTTAAGGGCAAGAAGACTGACTCTTCCTACTGATCATTCCTGTGACACTAGTTATAGATTCCGATGCTTCACTTCAGGTTTACTGCATCCCTTGGACCTTCTTATTGACAATGAAACACAGAAATTGCATCGAAATTAAATACAAAAGGCACAATGCCGACTTAAGGACAAGAAGACTGACTCTTCCTACTGACCATTCCTGTGACAGTAGTTATAGATTCCGATGCTTCACTCCAGGTTTATTGTATCCCTTGGACCTTCTTATTGACGATGAAACAGAGAAATTGCATCGGAATTAAATACAAAAGACACAATGCCGACTTAAGTACATGAAGACCGACACTTTTTACTGACTAAATTTTGAACCATTCCTGTGACACTAGTTATGTATTCCGATGCCTCACTTCAGGTTTACTGTCTCCCTTGGACCTTCTTATTGACGATGAAACTCAGAAATTGCATCGGAATTAAATACAAAAGGCACAATCCCGACTTATGGACAAGAAGACTGACTGTTCTTACTGTCTATGTTTTGAACCATTCCTGTGACACTAGTTATAGATTCCGATTCTTCACTTCAGGTTTACTGTGTCCCTCGGACCTAATTATTGACGATGAAACACAAACATTGCATCGGTATTAAATACAAAGAGCACAATGCCGACTTAAGTACAAGAGAACTGACTCTTCTTACTGTCTATGTTTTGAACCATTCCTGTGACAGTAGTTATGGATTACGATGCTTCACTTCTGGTCTACTGTATCCCTCTGACTTTCTCATTGACGATGAAACACAGAAATTACATCGGTATTAAATACGAAAAGCACAATGCCGACGTAAGTACAAGAAAACTGGCTCTCCTTACTGTCTATGATTTGAACCATTCCTGTGACACTATTTATAGATTCCGATGCTTCTTTTCAGGTTTACTGTATCCCTCTGACTTTCTTATTGGCGATGAAACACAGAAAGTGCATCGGAATTAAATACAAAAGGCACAATGCCGACTTAATTATAAGAAAACTGACACTTCTTACTGTTTATGCTTTGAACCATTCCTGTGACATTAGTTATAGATTCCGATGCTTCACTTCAGGTTTACTGTATCCCTCTGACCTTCTTATTGACGATGAAACACAGGAATTGCATCGGAATTAAATACAAAAGGCACAATGACGACTCAAGTACAAGGAGATTGGCTCTTCTTACAGTCTATGTTTTGAACCTTTCCTGTGACACTAGTTATAGATTCCGATACTTCACTTCAGGTTTACTGTATCCCTTGGACAATCTTATTGACGATGAAACACAGAAATTGCATCGGAATTAAATACAAAAGGTACAATGCCGACTTAAGTACAAGAAGACTTACTCTTCCTACTGTCTAAGTTTGAACCATTCCTGTGACACTAGTTATAGATTCCGATGCTTCACCTCAGGTTTACTGTATCCCTTGGACCTTCTTATTGACGATGAAACACAGAAATTGCATCGGAATTAAATACAAAAGGCACAATGCCTCCTTAAGTAAGGAAGACCGACTCTTCCTACTATCTTAGTTTTGAACCATTCCTGTGACACTAGTTATAGATTCCGATGCTTCACTTCAGGTTTACTCTATCCCTTGGACCTTCTTAATGACGATGAAACACAGAAATTGCTCGGAATTAAATACAGAAGGCACAATGCCGACTTAAGGGCAAGAAGACTGACTCTTCCTACTAACCATTCCTGTGACACTAGTTATAGATTCCGATGCTTCACTTCAGGTTTACTGTATCCCTTGGACCTTCTTATTGACGATGAAACACAGAAATTGCATCGGAATTAAATGCAAAAGGCACAATGCCGACGTAAGTACATGAAGACCGACACTTCTTATTGACTATGATTTGAACTATTCCTGTGCCACTAGTTACAGATTCCGATGCTTCACTAGAGGTTTACTGTATCCCTTGGACCTTCTTATTGACGATGAAACACAGAAATTGCATCGGAATTAAATACAAAAGGCACAATGCCGACTTAAGGACAAGAAGACTGAATCTTCCTACTGACTATGTTTTGAACCAGTCCTGTGACACTAGTTATAGATTCCGACGCTTCACTCCAGGTTTACTGTGTCCCTTGCACCTTCTTATTGACGATGAAACACAGAAATTGCATCGGAATTAAACACAAAAGGCACAATGCCGACTTAAGTACATGAAGACCGACACTTCTTACTGACTATGTTTTGAACCATTCCTGCAACACTAGTTATGGATTCCGTTGCTTCACTTCAGGTTTACTGTATCCCTTGGACCTTCTTATTGACGATGAAACACAGAAATTGCATCGGAATTAAATACAAAAGGCACAATGCCGACATAAGGACAAGAACACTGACTCTTCCTACTGACCATTCCTGTGACACTAGTTATAGATTCCGATGCTTCACTCCAGGTTTACTGTATCCCTTGGACCTTCTTATTGACGATGAAACACAGAAATTGCATCGGAATTAAATACAAAAGGCACAATGCCGACTTAAGGACAAGAAGAATGACTCTTCCTACTGACCATTCCTGTGACACTAGTTATAGATTCCGATTCTTCACACCAGGTTTACTGTATACCTTGGACCTTCTTATTGACGATGAAACACAGAAATTGCATCGGAATTAAATACAAAAGGCACAATGCCGACTTGAGGGCAAGAAGACTGACTCTTCCTACTGGCCATTCCTGTGACACTAGTTATAGATTCCGATGCTTCACTTCAGGTTTTATGTATCCCTTTGACCTTCTTAATGACGATGAAACACAGAAATTGCATCGGAATTAAATACAAAAGGCACAATGCCGATTTAAGGACAAGAAGACTGATTCTTCCTACTTTCCATTCCTGTGACACTAGTTATAGATTCCTATGCTTCACTTCAGGTTTACTGTATACCTCGGACCTTCTTATTGACGATGAAACACAGAAATTGCATCGGAATTAAATACAAAAGGCACAATGCCGACTTCAGTACATGAAGAAGGACACTTCTGACTGACTATGTTTTGAACCATTCCTGTGACACTAGTTATAGATTCCGATGCTTCACTTCAGGATTACTGTATTCCTTGCACCTTCTTATTGACGATGAAACACAGAAATTGCATCGGAATTAAATACAAAAGGCACAATGCCGACTTAAGTACATGAAGACCGACACTTCTTACTGACTATGTTTTGACCCATTCCTGTGACACTAGTTATAGATTTCCATGCTTCACTCCAGGTTTACCGTATCCCTTTGACCTACTTATTGACAATGAAACACAGAAATTGCATCGGAATTAATTACAAAAGGCACAATGCCGACTTAAGTACATGAAGACCAACACTTCTTACTGACTATGTTTTGAACCATTCCTGCAACACTAGTTATGGATTCCGATGCTTCACTTCAGGTTTACTGAGTCCCTTGGACCTTCTTATTGACGATGAAACACAGAAAATGCATCGGAATTTAATACAAAAGGCACAATACCGATTTAGGGACAAGAAAGCTGACTCTTCCTACTGACCATTCCTGTGACACTAGTTATAGATTCCGATGCTTCACTTCAGGTTTATTGTATCCCTTAAACCTCCTTATTGACGATGAAACACAGAAAATGCATCGGAATTAAATACAAAAGGCACAATGCCGATTTAAGGACAAGAACACTGACTCTTCCTACTGACCATTCCTGTGACACCAGTTATAGATTCCTATCTTTCACTTCAGGTTTACTGTATCCCTTGGACCTTCTTATTGACGATGAAACACAGAAATTGCATCGGAATTAAATACAAAAGGCACAATGCCGACATAAGGACAAGAACACTGACTCTTCCTACTGACCATTCCTGTGACACTAGTTATAGATTCCGATGCTTCACTCCAGGTTTACTGTATCCCTTGGACCTTCTTATTGACGATGAAACACAGAAATTGCATGGGAATTAAATACAAAAGGCACAATGCCGACTTAAGGACAAGAACACTGACTCTTCCTACTGACCATTCCTGTGACACTAGTTATAGATTCCGATGCTTCACTCCAGGTTTACTGTATCCCTTGGACCTTCTTATTGACGAATTAACACAGAAATTGCATCGGAATGAAATACAAAAGGCACAATGCCGACTTAAGGACAAGAAGACCGACTCTTAATATTGCCTAAGTTTTGAACCATTCCTGTGACACTAGTTATAGATTCCGATGCTTCACTTCAGGTTTACTGTTTCCCTTGGACCTTCTTATTGACGATGAAACACAGAAATTGCATCGGAATTAAATACAAAAGGCACAATGATGACTTAAGGGCAAGAAGACTGACTCTTCCTACTGACCATTCCTGTGACCCTAGTTATAGATTCCGATTCTTCACACCAGGTTTGCTGTATCCCTTGGACCTTCTTATTGACGATGAAACACAGAATTTGCATCGGAACTAAATACAGAAGGCACAATGCCGACTTAAGGACAAGAAAACTGTCTCTTCCTACTTTCCATTCCTGTGACATTAGTTATAGATTCCTATGCTTCACTTCAGGTTTACTGTATACCTAGGACCTTCTTATTGACGATGAAACACAGAAAAGGCATCGGAACTAAATACAAAAGGCACAATGCTGACATAAGTACATGAAGACCGACACTTCTTACTGACTATGCTTTGAGCAATTCCTGCAACACTAGTTATGGATTCCGATGCTACACTTCAGGTTTACTGAATCCCTTGGACCTTCTTATTGACGATGAAACACAGAAAATGCATCGGAATTAAATACAAAAATCTCAATGCCGACTTAAGGACAAGAAGACTGACTCTTCCCACTGACCATTCCTGTGACACTGGTTAAAGATTCCGATGCTTCACTTCAGGTTTACTGTATCCCTTGGACCTTCGTATTGACGATGAAACACAAAAATTGCATCGGAATTAAATACAAAAGGCACAATGCCGACTTAAGTACAGAAGACCGACACTTCTTACTGACTATGTTTTGAACCATTCCTGTGACACTAGTTATAGATTCCGATGCTTCACTTCAGGGTTACTGTATAACTTGGACCTTCTTATTGACGATGAAACACAGAAATTGCATCGGAATTAAATACAAAAGGCACAATGCCGACTTAAGTACATGAAGACAGACACTTCCTTCTGAAAATGTTTTGAACCATTCCTGTGACACTAGTTATAGATTCCGATCCTTCACTTCAGGTTTACTGTATCCTTTGGACCCTCTTATTGACGATGAAACACAGAAATTGCATCGGAATTAAATACAAAAGGCACAATGCCGACTTGTGGACAAGAAGAATGACTCTTCCTACTGACCATTCCTGTGACACTAGTTATAGATTCCGATGCTTCACTTCAGGTTTACTGTATCCCTTGGACCTTCTTATTGACGATGAAACACAGAAATTGCATCTGAATTAAATACAAAAGCACAATGCCGACTTAAGGACAAGAACACTGACTCTTCCTACTGACCATTCCTGTGACACTAGTTATAGATTCCGATGCATCACTCCAGGTTTACTGTATCCCTTGGACCTTCTTATTGACGATGAAACACAGAAATTGCATCGGAATTAAATACAAAAGGCACAATGCCGACTTAAGTACATGAAGACCGACACTTCTTACTGACTATGTTTTGAGCCATTCCTGCAACACTAGTTATGGATTTCGATGCTTCACTTCAGGTTTACTGTATCCCTTAGACCTTCTTATTGACGATGAAACACAGAAAATGCATCGGAATTAAATACAAAAGGCACAATACCGACTTAGGGACAAGAAGACTGACTCTTCCTACTGACCATTCCTGTGACACTAGTTATAGATTCCGATGCTTCACTCCAGGTTTACTGTATCCCTTGGACCTTCTTATTGACGATGAAACACAGAAATTGCATCGGAATTAAATACAAAAGGCACAATGCCGCCTTAAGAACAAGAAGACTGACTCTTCCAACTGACCATTCCTGTGACACTAGTTATAGATTCCGATGCTTCACTTCAGGTTTACTGTATAACTTGGACCTTCTTATTGACGATGAAACACAGAAATTGCATCGGAATTAAATACAAAAGGCACAATGCCGACTTAAGTACATGAAGACCGACACTTCTTTCTGACTATGATTTGAAAAATTCCTGTGACACTAGTTATAGATTCCGATGCTTCACTTCAGGTTTACTGTATCCCTTGGACCTTCATATTGACGATGAAACACAGAAATTGCATCGGAATTAAATACAAAAGGCACAATGCCGACTTAAGGACAAGAAGAATGACTCTTCCTACTGACCATTCCTGTGACACTAGTTATAGATTCCGATGATTCACTTCAGGTTTACTGTATCCCTTGGACCTTCTTATTGACGATGAAACACAGAAATTGCATCTGAATTAAATACAAATGCACAATGCCGACTTAAGGACAAGTACACTGACTCTTCCTACTGACCATTCCTGTAACACTAGTTATAGATTCCGATGCTTCACTCCAGGTTTACTGTATCCCTTGGACCTTCTTATTGACGATGAAACACAGAAATTGCATCGGAATTGAATACAAAAGGCACAGTGCCGACTTAAGTACATGAAGACCGACACTTCTTACTGACTATGTTTTGACCCATTCCAGTGACACTAGTTATAGATTTCCATGCTTCACTCCAGGTTTACTGTATCCCTTGGACCTTCTTATTGACGATGAAACACACAAATGGCATCGGAATTAAATACACAAGGCACAATGCCGACATAAGTACATGAAGACCGACACTTCTTACTGACTATGTTTTGAACCATTACTGTAACACTAGTTATAGATTCCGATGCTTCACTTCAGGTTTACTGTATCCCTTGGACCTTCTTATTGACGATGCAAGACAGAAATTGCATCGGAATTAAATACAAAAAGCACAATGCCGACGTAAGGGCAAGAAGACTGACTCTTCCTACTTTCCATTCCTGTGACAGTAGTTATAGATTCCTATGCTTCACTTCAGGTTTACTGTATCTCTAGGACCTTCTTATTGACGACGAAACACAGAAATTGCATCGGAATTAAATACAAAGGGCACAATGCCGACTTAAGTACATGAGGACCGACACTTCCTACTGACTATGTTTTGAACCATTCCTGTAACACTAGTTATAGATTCCGATGCTTCACTTCAGGTTTACTGCATCCCTTGGACCTTCTTATTGACGATGAAACACAGAAATTGCGTCTGAATTAAATACAAAAGGCACAATGTCGACTGATGTACATGAAGACCGACACTTCTTACTGACTATGTTTTGACCCATTCCTGTGACACTAGTTATAGATTTCCATGCTTCACTCCAGGTTTACTGTATACCTTGGACCTACATATTGACGATGAAACCCAGAAATGGCATCAGAATTAAATACAAAAGGCACAATGCCGACTTAAGTACGTGAAGACCGTCACTTCTTACTGACTATGTTTTGAACCATTCCTGTAACACTAGTTATAGATTCCGATGCTTCACTTCAGGTTTACTGTATCCCTTGGACCTTCTTATTGTCGATGAAACAAAGAAATTGCATCGAAATTAAATACAAAAGGCACAATGGCGACTTAAGGGCAAGAAGACTGACTCTTCCTACTGATCATTCCTGTGACACTAGTTATAGATTCCGATGCTTCACTTCAGGTTTACTGTATCCCTTGGACCTTCTTATTGACGATGAAACACATAAATTGCATCGGAATTAAATACAAAATGCACAATGCCGACTTAAGGGCAAGAAGACTGACTCTTCCTACTGACCATTCCTGTGACACTAGTTATAGAATTCCATGCTTCACTCCAGGTTTACTGTATACCTTGGACCTACATATTGACGATGAAACACAGAAATGGCATCAGAATTAAATACAAAAGGCACAATGCCGACTTAAGTACGTGAAGACCGTCACTTCTTACTGACTATATTTTGAACCATTCCTGTAACACTAGTTATAGATTCCGATGCTTCACTTCAGGTGTACTGTATCCCTTGGACCCTCTTATTGACGATGAAACACAGAAATTGCATCGAAATTAAATACAAAAGGCACAATGCCGACTTAAGGGCAAGAAGACTGACTCTTCCTACTGATCATTCCTGTGACACTAGTTATAGATTCCGATGCTTCACTTCAGGTTTACTGTATCCCTTGGACCTTCTTATTGACGATGAAACACAGAAATTGCATCGGAATTAAATACAAAAGGCACAATGCCGACTTACGTACATGAAGAACGACACTTCTTACTGACTATGACTTGAACCATTCGTGTGACACTAGTTATAGATTCCGATGCTTCACTTCAGGTTTACTGTATCCCTTGGACCTTCTTATGGACGATGAAACACAGAAATTGCATCGGAATTAAATACAAAAGGCACAATGCCCACTTAAGTACATGAAGACCGACACTTCTTACTGACTATGTTTTGTACCATTCCTGAGACACTAGTTATGGATTCCGATGCTTCACTCAAGGTTTACTGTATCCCTTGGACCTTCTTATTGACGATGAAACACAGAAATTGCATCGGACTTAAATACAAAAGGCACAATGCCGACTTAAGTACAAGAAGACTGACTCTTCCTACTGACCATTCCTGTGACACTAGTTATAGATTCCGATATTTTACACCAGGTTTACTGTATCCCTTGGACCTTCCTATTGACGACGAAACACAGAAATTGCATCGGAAATTAATACAAAAGGCACAATGCCGACTTAAGTACAAGAAGACTGACTCTTCCTACTGTCTAAGTTTTGAACCATTCCTCTGACACTAGTTATAGATTCCGATGCTTCACTTCAGGTTTACTGTATCCCTTGGACCTTCTTATTGACGATTAAACACAGAAATTGCATCGGAATTAAATACAAAAGGCACAATGCCGACATAAGTACATGAAGACCGACACTTCTTACTGACTATGTTTTAACCCATTCCTGTGACACTAGTTATAGATTTCCATGCTTCACTCCAGGTTTACTGTATACCTTGGACCTACTTATTGACGATGAAACACAGAAATGGCATCGGAATTAAATACAAAAGACACAATGCCGACTTAAGTACATGAAGACCGACACTTCTTACTGACTATGGTTTGACCAATTCCTGTGACACTAGTTATAGATTTCCATGCTTCACTCCAAGTTTACTGTATCCCTTGGACCTTCTTATTGACAATGAAACACATAAATTGCATCGGAATTAAATACAAAAGGCACAATGCCGACTTAAGGGCAAGAAGACTGACTCTTCCTACTGACCATTCCTGTGACACTAGTTATAGATTCCGATGCTTCACTTCAGGTTTACTGTATCTCTTGGACCTTCTTATTGACGATGAAACACAGAAATTTCTTCGGAATTAAATACAAAAGGCACAATGCCGACTTAAGTACAAGAAGACTGACTCTTCCTACTGTCTAAGTTTTGAACCATTCCTCTGAGACTAGTTATACATTCCGATGCTTCACTTCAGGTTTACTGTATCCCTTGGACCTTCGTATTGATAATGAAACACAGAAATTGCATCGGAATTAAATACAAAAGGCACAATGCCGACTTAAGTACATGAAGACCGACACTTCCTACTGACTATGTTTTGAACCATTCCTGTGACACTAGTTATAGATTCCGATGCTTCACTTCAGGTTTACTGTGTCCCTTGTACCTTCTTATTGACGATGAAACACAGAAATTGCATCGGAATTAAATACAAAAGGCACAATGCCCACTTAATTACATGAAGACCGACACTTCTTACTGACTATGTTTTGAACCATTCCTGAGACACTAGTTATGGATTCCGATGCTTCACTCAAGGTTTACTGTATCCCTTGGACCTTCTTATTGACGATGAAACACAGAAATTGCATCGGACTTAAATACAAAAGGCACAATGCCGACTTAAGTACAAGAAGACTGACTCTTCCTACTGACCATTCCTGTGACACTAGTTATAGATTCGGATTTTTTACACCAGGTTTACTGTATCCCTTGGACCTTCTTATTGACGACGAAACACAGAAATTGCATCGGAATTAAATACAAAAGACACAATGCCGACTTAAGTACATGAAGACCGACACTTCTTACTGACTATGTTTTGACCCATTCCGGTGACACTAGTTATAGATTTCGATGCTTCACTCCAGGTTTACTGTATCCCTTGGACCTTCTTATTGACGATGAAACACAGAAATGGCATCGGAATTAAATACAAAATTTACAATGCCGACTTAAGTACATGAAGAACGACACTTCTTTCTGACCATTCCTGTGACACTAGTTATAGATTCCGATGCTTCACTCCAGGTTTACTGTATCCGTTGGACCTTCTTATTGACGATGAAACACAGAAATTGCATCGGAATTAATTACAAAAGGCACAATGCCGACATAAGTACATGAAGACCGACACTTCTTACTGACTATGTTTTGAACCATTCCTGCAACACTAGTTATGGATTTCGATGCTTCACTTCAGGTTTACTGTATCCCTTAGACCTTCTTATTGACGATGAAACACAGAAAATGCATCGGAATTAAATACAAAAGGCACAATACCGACTTAGGGACAAGAAGACTGACTCTTCCTACTGACCATTCCTGTGACACTAGTTATAGATTCCGATGCTTCACTCCAGGTTTACTGTATCCCTTGGACGTTCTTATTGACGATGAAACACAGAAATTGCATCGGAATTAAATACAAAAGGCACAATGCCGCCTTAAGAACAAGAAGACTGACTCTTCCAACTGACCATTCCTGTGACACTAGTTATAGATTCCGATGCTTCACTTCAGGTTTACTGTATAACTTGGACCTTCTTATTGACGATGAAACACAGAAATTGCATCGGAATTAAATACAAAAGGCACAATGCCGACTTAAGTACATGAAGACCGACACTTCCTTCTGACTATGATTTGAAAAATTCCTGTGACACTAGTTATAGATTCCGATGCTTCACTTCAGGTTTACTGTATCCCTTGGACCTTCTTATTGACGATGAAACACAGAAATTGCATCGGAATTAAATACAAAAGGCACAATGCCGACTTAAGGACAAGAAGAATGACTCTTCCTACTGACCATTCCTGTGACACTAGTTATAGATTCCGATGCTTCACTTCAGGTTTACTGTATCCCTTGGACCTTCTTATTGACGATGAAACACAGAAATTGCATCTGAATTAAATACAAAAGCACAATGACGACTTAAGGACAAGAACACTGACTCTTCCTACTGACCATTCCTGTAAACCTAGTTATAGATTCCGATGCTTCACTCCAGGTTTACTGTATCCCTTGGACCTTCTTATTGACGATGAAACACAGAAATTGCATCGGAATTAAATACAAAACGCACAATGCCGTGTTAAGTACAAGAACACTGACTCTTCCAACTATCTAAGTTTTGAACCATTCCTGTGACACTAGTTATAGATTCCGATGCTTCACTCCAGGTTTACTGTATCCCTTGGACCTTCTTTTTGACGATGAAACACAGAAATTGCATCGGAATTAAATACAAAAGGCACAATGCCGACTTAAGGACAAGAATACTGACTCTTCCTAATGTCTAAGTTTCGAACCATTCCTGTGACACTAGTAATAGATTCCGATTCTTCACTTCAGGTTTACTGTATCCCTTGGACTTTCTTATTGACGATGAAACACAGAAATTGCATCGGAATTAAATGCAAAAGGCACAATGCCGACTTAAGTATATGAAGACCGACACTTCTTACTCACTATGTTTTGAACCATTCCTGTAACACTAGTTATAGATTCCGATGCTTCACTTCAGGTTTACTGTATCCCTTGGACCTTCTTATTGGCGATGAAGCACAGAAATTCCATCGGAATTAAATACAAATGGCACAATGCCGACTTAAGTGCAAGAAGACTGACCCTTCCTACTGACCATTGCTGTGACACTAGTTATAGTTTCCGATTCTTCACACCAGGTTTACTGTATCCCGTCGACCTACTTATTGACGATGACACACAGAAATTGCATCGGAATTAAATACAAAAGGCACAATGCCGACTTAAGTACAAGAAGACTGACTCTTTCTACTGTCTAGGTTTTGAACCATTCCTGTGACACTAGATATAGATTACGATGCTTCATTCAGGTTTACTGTATCCCTTGGACCTTCATATTGACGATGAAACACAGAAATTGCATCGGAATTGAATACAAAAGGCACAATGCCGACTTAAGTACATGAAGACCGACACTTCTTACTGACTATGTTTTGACCCATTCCAGTGACACTAGTTATAGATTTCCATGCTTCACTCCAGGTTTACTGTATCCCTTGGACCTTCTCATTGACGATGAAACACACAAATGGCATCGGAATTAAATACACAAGGCACAATGCCGACATAAGTACATGAAGACCGACACTTCTTACTGACTATGTTTTGAACCATTACTGTAACACTAGTTATAGATTCCGATGCTTCACTTCAGGTTTACTGTATCCCTTGGACCTTCTTATTGACGATGAAAGACAGAAATTGCATCGGAATTAAATACAAAAAGCACAATGCCGACGTAAGGGCAAGAAGACTGACTCTTCCTACTTTCCATTCCTGTGACAGTAGTTATAGATTCCTATGCTTCACTTCAGGTTTACTGTATCTCTAGGACCTTCTTATTGACGACGAAACACAGAAATTGCATCGGAATTAAATACAAAGGGCACAATGCCGACTTAAGTACATGAAGACCGACACTTCTTACTGACTATGTTTTGAAGCATTCCTGTAACACTAGTTATAGATTCCGATTCTTCACTTCAGGTTTACTGTATCCCTTGGACCTTCTTATTGACGATGAAACACAGAAATTGCATCGGAATTAAATACAAAAGGCACAATGCCGACTTAAGTACAAGAAGACTGACTCTTCCTACTGACCATTCCTGTCACACTAGTTATAGATTCGGATTTTTTACACCAGGTTTACTGTATCCCTTGGACCTTCTTATTGACGACGAAACACAGAAATTGCATCGGAATTAAATACAAAAGACACAATGCCGACATAAGGACATGAAGACCGACACTTCTTACTGACTATGTTTTGTCCCATTCCTGTGACACTAGTTATAGATTTCCATGCTTCACTCCAGGTTTACTGTATCCCTTGGACCTTCTTATTGACGATGAAACACAGAAATGGCATCGGAATTAAATACAAAATTCACAATGCCGACTTCAGTACATGAAGACCGACACTTCTTACTGACTATGTTTTGACCCATTCCTGTGACACTAGTTATAGATTTCCATGCTTCACTCCAGGTTTACTGTATCCCTTAGACCTTCTTATTGACGATGAAACACAGAAATGGCATCGGAATTAAATACAAAATTCACAATGCCGACTTAAGTACATGAAGAACGACACTTCTTACTGACTATGTTTTGAACCATTACTGTAACACTAGTTATAGATTCCGATGCTTCACTTCAGGTTTACTGTATCCCTTGGACCTTCTTATTGACGATGAAACACATAAATTGCATCGGAATTAAATACAAAATGCACCATGCCGACTTAAGGGCAAGAAGACTGACTCTTCCTACTGACCATTCCTGTGACACTAGTTATAGAATTCCATGCTTCACTCCAGGTTTACTGTATACCTTGGACCTACATATTGACGATGAAACACAGAAATGGCATCAGAATTAAATACAAAAGGCACAATGCCGACTTAAGTACGTGAAGACCGTCACTTCTTACTGACTATATTTTGAACCATTCCTGTAACACTAGTTATAGATTCCGATGCTTCACTTCAGGTGTACTGTATCCCTTGGACCCTCTTATTGACGATGAAACACAGAAATTGCATCGAAATTAAATACAAAAGGCACAATGCCGACTTAAGGGCAAGAAGACTGACTCTTCCTACTGATCATTCCTGTGACACTAGTTATATATTCCGATGCTTCACTTCAGGTTTACTGTATCCCTTGGACCTTCTTATTGACGATGAAACACAGAAATTGCATCGGAATTAAATACAAAAGGCACAATGCCGACTTACGTACATGAAGAACGACACTTCTTACTGACTATGATTTGAACCATTCGTGTGACACTAGTTATAGATTCCGATGCTTCACTTCAGGTTTACTGTATCCCTTGGACCTTCTTATTGACGATGAAACACAGAAATTGCATCGGAATTAAATACAAAAGGCACAATGCCCACTTAAGTACATGAAGACCGACACTTCTTACTAACTATGTTTTGTACCATTCCTGAGACACTAGTTATGGATTCCGATGCTTCACTCAAGGTTTACTGTATCCCTTGGACCTTCTTATTGACGATGAAACACAGAAATTGCATCGGACTTAAATACAAAAGGCACAATGCCGACTTAAGTACAAGAAGACTGACTCTTCCTACTGACCATTCCTGTGACACTAGTTATAGATTCCGATTTTTTACACCAGGTTTACTGTATCCTTTGGACCTTCCTATTGACGACGAAACACAGAAATTGCATCGGAAATTAATACAAAAGGCACAATGCCGACTTAAGTACAAGAAGACTGACTCTTCCTACTGTCTAAGTTCTGAACCATTCCTCTGACACTAGTTATAGATTCCGATGCTTCACTTCAGGTTTACTGTATCCCTTGGACCTTCTTATTGACGATTAAACACAGAAATTGCATCGGAATTAAATACAAAAGGCACAATGCCGACATAAGTACATGAAGACCGACACTTCTTACTGACTATGATTTAACCCATTCCTGTGACACTAGTTATAGATTTCCATGCTTCACTCCAGGTTTACTGTATACCTTGGACCTACTTATTGACGATGAAACAGAGAAATGGCATCGGAATTAAATAAAAAAGACACAATGCCGACTTAAGTACATGAAGACCGACACTTCTTACTGACTATGTTTTGACCCATTCCTGTGACACTAGTTATAGATTTCCATGCTTCACTCCAGGTTTACTGTATCCCTTGGACCTTCTTATTGACGATGAAACACAGGAATGGCATCGGAATTAAATACAAAATTCACAATGCCGACTTAAGTACATGAAGAACGACACTTCTTACTGACTATGTTTTGAACCATTACTGTAACACTAGTTATAGATTCCGATGCTTCACTTCAGGTTTACTGTATCCCTTGGACCTTCTTATTGAAGATGAAACACATAAATTGCATCGAAATTAAATACAAAAGGCACAATGGCGACTTAAGGGCAAGAAGACTGACTCTTCTAACTGATCATTCCTGTGACACTAGTTATAAATTCCGATGCTTCACTTCAGGTTCACTGTATCCCTTGGACCTTCTTATTGACGATGAAACACAGAAATTGCATCGGAATTAAATACAAAAGGCACAATGCCCACTTAAGTACAAGAAGACCGACACTTCTTACTGACTATGTTTTGAACCATTCCTGAGACACTAGTTATGGATTCCGATGCTTCACTCAAGGTTTACTGTATCCCTTGGACCTTCTTATTGACGACGATACACAGAAATTGCATCGGAATTAAATACAAAAGACACAATGCCGACAAAAGTACATGAAGACCGACACTTCTTACTGACTATGTTTTGTCCCATTCCTGTGACACTAGTTATAGATGTCCATGCTTCACTCCAGGTTTACTGTATCCCTTGGACCTTCTTATTGACGATGAAACACAGAAATGGCATCGGAATTAAATACAAAATTCACAATGCCGACTTCAGTACATGAAGACCGACACTTCTTACTGACTATGTTTTGACCCATTCCTGTGACACTAGTTATAGATTTCCATGCTTCACTCCAGGTTTACTGTATCCCTTGGACCTTCTTATTGACGATGAAACACAGAAATGGCATCGGAATTAAATACAAAATTCACAATGCCGACTTAAGTACATGAAGAACGACACTTCTTACTGACTATGTTTTGAACCAATACTGTAACACTAGTTATAGATTCCGATGCTTCACTTCACGTTTACTGTATCCCTTGGACCTTCTTATTGACGATGAAACACATAAATTGCATCGGAATTAAATACAAAATGCACAATGCCGACTTAAGGGCAAGAAGACTGACTCTTCCTACTGACCATTCCTGTGACACTAGTTATAGAATTCCATGCTTCACTCCAGGTTTACTGTATACCTTGGACCTACATATTGACGATGAAACACAGAAATGGCATCAGAATTAAATACAAAAGGCACAATGCCGACTTAAGTACGTGAAGACCGTCACTTCTTACTGACTATATTTTGAACCATTCCTGTAACACTAGTTATAGATTCCGATGCTTCACTTCAGGTGTACTGTATCCCTTGGACCCTCTTATTGACGATGAAACACAGAAATTGCATCGAAATTAAATACAAAAGGCACAATGCCGACTTAAGGGCAAGAAGACTGACTCTTCCTACTGATCATTCCTGTGACACTAGTTATAGATTCCGATGCTTCACTTCAGGTTTACTGTATCCCTTGGACCTTCTTATTGACGATGAAACACAGAAATTGCATCGGAATTAAATACAAAAGGCACAATGCCGACTTACGTACATGAAGAACGACACTTCTTACTGACTATGACCTGAACCATTCGTGTGACACTAGTTATAGATTCCGATTCTTCACTTCAGGTTTACTGTATCCCTTGGACCTTCTTATGGACGATGAAACACAGAAATTGCATCGGAATTAAATACAAAAGGCACAATGCCCACTTAAGTACATGAAGACCGACACTTCTTACTGACTATGTTTTGTACCATTCCTGAGACACTAGTTATGGATTCCGATGCTTCACTCAAGGTTTACTGTATCCCTTGGCCCGTCTTATTGACGATGAAACACAGAAATTGCATCGGACTTAAATACAAAAGGCACAATGCCGACTTAAGTAGAAGAAGACTGACTCTTCCTACTGACCATTCCTGTGACACTAGTTATAGATTCCGATATTTTACACCAGGTTTACTGTATCCCTTGGACCTTCCTATTGACGACGAAACACAGAAATTGCATCGGAAATTAATACAAAAGGCACAATGCCGACTTAAGTACAAGAAGACTGACTCTTCCTACTGTCTAAGTTTTGAACCATTCCTCTGACACTAGTTATAGATTCCGATGCTTCACTTCAGGTTCACTGTATCCCTTGGACCTTCTTATTGACGATTAAACACAGAAATTGCATCGGAATTAAATACAAAAGGCACAATGCCGACATAAGTACATAAAGACCGACACTTCTTACTGACTATGTTTTAACCCATTCCTGTGACACTAGTTATAGATTTCCATGCTTCACTCCAGGTTTACTGTATACCTTGGACCTACTTATTGACGATGAAACACAGAAATGGCATCAGAATTAAATACAAAAGACACAATGCCGACTTAAGTACATGAAGACCGACACTTCTTACTGACTATGGTTTGACCCATTCCTGTGACACTAGTTATAGATTTCCATGCTTCACTCCAAGTTTACTGTATCCCTTGGACCTTCTTATTGACGATGAAACACAGGAATGGCATCGGAATTAAATACAAAATTCACAATGCCGACTTAAGTACATGAAGAACGACACTTCTTACTGACTATGTTTTGAACCATTACTGTAACACTAGTTATAGATTCCGATGCTTCACTTCAGGTTTACTGTATCCCTTGGACCTTCTTATTGACGATGAAACACAGAAATTGCATCGGACTTAAATACAAAAGGCACAATGCCGACTTAAGTACAAGAAGACTGACTCTTCCTACTGACCATTCCTGTGACACTAGTTATAGATTCGGATCTTTTACACCAGGTTTACTGTATCCCTTGGACCCTCTTATTGACGACGAAACACAGAAATTGCATCGGAATTAAATACAAAAGACACAATGCCGACTTAAGTACATGAAGACCGACACTTCTTACTGACTATGTTTTGACCCATTCCGGTGACACTAGTTATAGATTTCGATGCTTCACTCCAGGTTTACTGTATCCCTTGGACCTTCTTATTGACGATGAAACACAGAAATGGCATCGGAATTAAATACAAAATTTACAATGCCGACTTAAGTACATGAAGAACGACACTTCTTACTGACCATTCCTGTGACACTAGTTATAGATTCCGATGCTTCACTCCAGGTTTACTGTATCCCTTGGACGTTCTTATTGACGATGAAACACAGAAATTGCATCGGAATTAAATACAAAAGGCACAATGCCGCCTTAAGAACAAGAAGACTGACTCTTCCAACTGACCATTCCTGTGACACTAGTTATAGATTGCGATGCTTCACTTCAGGTTTACTGTATAACTTGGACCTTCTTATTGACGATGAAACACAGAAATTGCATCGGAATTAAATACAAAAGGCACAATGCCGACTTAAGTACATGAAGACCGACACTTCCTTCTGACTATGATTTGAAAAATTCCTGTGACACTAGTTATAGATTCCGATGCTTCACTTCAGGTTTACTGTATCCCTTGGACCTTCTTATTGACGATGAAACACAGAAATTGCATCGGAATTAAATACAAAAGGCACAATACCGACTTAAGGACAAGAAGAATGACTCTTCCTACTGACCATTCCTGTGACACTAGTTATAGATTCCGATGCTTCACTTCAGGTTTACTGTATCCCTTGGACCTTCTTATTGACGATGAAACACAGAAATTGCATCTGAATTAAATACAAAAGCACAATGCCGACTTAAGGACAAGAACACTGACTCTTCCTACTGACCATTCCTGTAACACTAGTTATAGATTCCGATGCTTCACTCCAGGTTTACTGTATCCCTTGGACCTTCTTATTGACGATGAAACACAGAAATTGCATCGGAATTAAATACAAAACGCACAATGCCGTGTTAAGTACAAGAACACTGACTCTTCCAACTATCTAAGTTTTGAACCATTTCTGTGACACTAGTTATAGATTCCGATGCTTCACTCCAGGTTTACTGTATCCCTTGGACCTTCTTTTTGACGATGAAACACAGAAATTGCATCGGAATTAAATACAAAAGGCACAATGCCGACTTAAGGACAAGAATACTGACTCTTCCTAATGTCTAAGTTTCGAACCATTCCTGTGACACTAGTAATAGATTCCGATTCTTCACTTCAGGTTTACTGTATCCCTTGGACTTTCTTATTGACGATGAAACACAGAAATTGCATCGGAATTAAATGCAAAAGGCACAATGCCGACTTAAGTATATGAAGACCGACACTTCTTACTCACTATGTTTTGAACCATTCCTGTAACACTAGTTATAGATTCCGATGCTTCACTTCAGGTTTACTGTATCCCTTGGACCTTCTTATTGGCGATGAAGCACAGAAATTCCATCGGAATTAAATACAAATGGCACAATGCCGACTTAAGTGCAAGAAGACTGACTCTTCCTACTAACCATTCCTGTGACACTAGTTATAGTTTCCGATTCTTCACACCAGGTTTACTGTATCGCTTGGACCTACTTATTGACGATGACACACAGAAAGTGCATCGGAATTAAATACAAAAGGCACAATGCCGACTTAAGTACAAGAAGACTGACTCTTTCTACTGTCTAGGTTTTGAACCATTCCTGTGACACTAGATATAGATTACGATGCTTCATTCAGGTTTACTGTATCCCTTGGACCTTCATACTGACGATGAAACACAGAAATTGCATCGGAATTGAATACAAAAGGCACAATGCCGAATTAAGTACATGAAGACCGACACTTCTTACTGACTATGTTTTGACCCATTCCAGTGACACTAGTTATAGATTTCCATGCTTCACTCCAGGTTTACTGTACCCCTTGGACCTTCTTATTGACGATGAAACACACAAATGGCATCGGAATTAAATACACAAGGCACAATGCCGACATAAGTACATGAAGACCGACACTTCTTACTGACTATGTTTTGAACCATTACTGTAACACTAGTTATAGATTCCGATGCTTCACTTCAGGTTTACTGTATCCCTTGGACCTTCTTATTGACGATGAAAGACAGAAATTGCATCGGAATTAAATACAAAAAGCACAATGCCGACGTAAGGGCAAGAAGACTGACTCTTCCTACTTTCCATTCCTGTGACAGTAGTTATAGATTCCTATGCTTCACTTCAGGTTTACTGTATCTCTAGGACCTTCTTATTGACGACGAAACACAGAAATTGCATCGGAATTAAATACAAAGGGCACAATGCCGACTTAAGTACATGAAGACCGACACTTCTTACTGACTATGTTTTGAACCATTCCTGTAACACTAGTTATAGATTCCGATGCTTCACTTCAGGTTTACTGTATCCCTTGGACCTTCTTATTGACGATGAAACACAGAAATTGCATCGGAATTAAATACAAAAGGCACAATGCCGACTTAAGGACAAGAAGACTGACTCTTCCTACCGTCTAAGTTTTGAACCATTCCTCTGACACTAGTTATAGATTCCGATGCTTCACTTCAGCTTTACTGTATCCCTTGGACCTTCTTATTGACGATAAAACACAGAAATTGCATCGGAATTAAATACAAAAGGCACAATGCCGACTTAAGTACATGAAGAAGGACACTTCTTACTGACTATGTTTTGAACCATTCCTGTGACACTAGTTATAGATTCCGATGCTTCACTTCAGGTTTACTGTATCCCTTGGACCTACTTATTGACGATGAAACACAGAAATTGCATCTGAATTAAATACAAAAGGCACAATGTCGACTGATGTACATGAAGACCGACACTTCTTACTGACTATGTTTTGACCCATTCCTGTGACACTAGTTATAGATTTCCATGCTTCACTCCAGGTTTACTGTATACCTTGGACCTACATATTGACGATGAAACCCAGAAATGGCATCAGAATTAAATACAAAAGGCACAATGCCGACTTAAGTACGTGAAGACCGTCACTTCTAACTGACTATGTTTTGAACCATTCCTGTAACACTAGTTGTAGATTCCGATGCTTCACTTCAGGTTTACTGTATCCCTTGGAACTTCTTATTGTCGATGAAACAAAGAAATTGCATCGAAATTAAATACAAAAGGCACAATGGCGACTTAAGGGCAAGAAGACTGACTCTTCCTACTGATCATTCCTGTGACACTAGTTATAGATTCCGATGCTTCACTTCAGGTTTAGTGTATCCCTTGGACCTTCTTATTGACGATGAAACACAGACATTGCACCGGAATTAAATACAAAAGGCACAATGCCCACTTAAGTACAAGAAGACCGACACTTCTTACTGACTATGTTTTGAACCATTCCTGAGACACTGGTTATGGATTCCGATGCTTCACTCAAGGTTTACTGTATCCCTTGGACCTTCTTATTGACGATGAAACACAGAAATTGCATCGGACTTAAATACAAAAGGCACAATGCCGACTTAAGTACAAGAAGACTGACTCTTCCTACTGACCATTCCTGTCACACTAGTTATAGATTCGGATTTTTTACACCAGGTTTACTGTATCCCTTGGACCTTCTTATTGACGACGAAACACAGAAATTGAATCGGAATTAAATACAAAAGACACAATGCCGACATAAGGACATGAAGACCGACACTTCTTACTGACTATGTTTTGTTCCATTCCTGTGACACTAGTTATAGATTTCCATGCTTCACTCCAGGTTTACTGTATCCCTTGGACCTTCTTATTGACGATGAAACACAGAAATGGCATCGGAATTAAATACAAAATTCACAATGCCGACTTCAGTACATGAAGACCGACACTTCTTACTGACTATGTTTTGACCCATTCCTGTGACACTAGTTATAGATTTCCATGCTTCACTCCAGGTTTACTGTATCCCTTGGACCTTCTTATTGACGATGAAACACAGAAATGGCATCGGAATTAAATACAAAATTCACAATGCCGACTTAAGTACATGAAGAACGACACTTCTTACTGACTATGTTTTGAACCATTACTGTAACACTAGTTATAGATTCCGATGCTTCACTTCAGGTTTACTGTATCCCTTGGACCTTCTTATTGACGATGAAACACATAAATTGCATCGGAATTAAATACAAAATGCACAATGCCGACTTAAGGGCAAGAAGACTGACTCTTCCTACTGACCATTCCTGTGACACTAGTTATAGAATTCCATGCTTCACTCCAGGTTTACTGTATACCTTGGACCTACATATTGACGATGAAACACAGAAATGGCATCAGAATTAAATACAAAAGGCACAATGCCGACTTAAGTACGTGAAGACCGTCACTTCTTACTGACTATATTTTGAACCATTCCTGTAACACTAGTTATAGATTCCGATGCTTCACTTCAGGTGTACTGTATCCCTTGGACCCTCTTATTGACGATGAAACACAGAAATTGCATCGAAATTAAATACAAAAGGCACAATGCCGACTTAAGGGCAAGAAGACTGACTCTTCCTGCTGATCATTCCTGTGACACTAGTTATATATTCCGATGCTTCACTTTAGGTTTACTGTATCCCTTGGACCTTCTTATTGACGATGAAACACAGAAATTGCATCGGAATTAAATACAAAAGGCACAATGCCGACTTACGTACATGAAGAACGACACTTCTTACTGACTATGATTTGAACCATTCGTGTGACACTAGTTATAGATTCCGATGCTTCACTTCAGGTTTACTGTATCCCTTGGACCTTCTTATGGACGATGAAACACAGAAATTGCATCGGAATTAAATACAAAAGGCACAATGCCCACTTAAGTACATGAAGACCGACACTTCTTACTGACTACGTTTTGTACCATTCCTGAGACACTAGTTATGGATTCCGATGCTTCACTCAAGGTTTACTGTATCCCTTGGACCTTCTTATTGACGATGAAACACAGAAATTGCATCGGACTTAAATACAAAAGGCACAATGCCGACTTAAGTACAAGAAGACTGACTCTTCCTACTGACCATTCCTGTGACACTAGTTATAGATTCCGATTTTTTACACCAGGTTTACTGTATCCTTTGGACCTTCCTATTGACGACGAAACACAGAAATTGCATCGGAAATTAATACAAAAGGCACAATGCCGACTTAAGTACAAGAAGACTGACTCTTCCTACTGTCTAAGTTTTGAACCATTCCTCTGACACTAGTTATAGATTCCGATGCTTCACTTCAGGTTTACTGTATCCCTTGGACCTTCTTATTGACGATTAAACACAGATATTGCATCGGAATTAAATACAAAAGGCACAATGCCGACATAAGTACATGAAGACCGACACTTCTTACTGACTATGTTTTAACCCATTCCTGTGACACTAGTTATAGATTTCCATGCTTCACTCCAGGTTTACTGTATACCTTGGACCTACTTATTGACGATGAAACAGAGAAATGGCATCGGAATTAAATAAAAAAGACACAATGCCGACTTAAGTACATGAAGACCGACACTTCTTACTGACTATGTTTTGACCCATTCCTGTGACACTAGTTATAGATTTCCATGCTTCACTCCAGGTTTACTGCATCCCTTGGACCTTCTTATTGACGATGAAACACAGGAATGGCATCGGAATTAAATACAAAATTCACAATGCCGACTTAAGTACATGAAGAACGACACTTTTTACTGACTATGTTTTGAACCATTACTGTAACACTAGTTATATATTCCGATGCTTCACTTCAGGTTTACTGTATCCCTTGGACCTTCTTATTGACGATGAAACACATAAATTGCATCGGAATTAAATACAAAAGGCACAATGCCGACTTAAGGGCAAGAAGACTGACTCTTCCTACTGACCATTCCTGTGACACTAGTTATAGATTCCTATGCTTCACTTCAGGTTTACTGTATCTCTTGGACCTTCTTATTGACGATGAAACACAGAAATTTCATCGGAATTAAATACAAAAGGCACAATGCTGACTTAAGTACAAGAAGACTGACTCTTCCTACTGTCTAAGTTTTGAACCATTCCTCTGAGACTAGTTATACATTCCGATGCTTCACTTCAGGTTTACTGTATCCCTTGGACCTTCTTATTGACAATGAAACACAGAAATTGCATCGGAATTAAATACAAAAGGCACAATGCTGACTTAAGTACATGGAGACCGACACTTCCTACTGACTATGTTTTGAACCATTCCTGTGACACTAGTTATAGATTCCGATGCTTCACTTCAGGTTTGCTGTATCCCTTGGACCTTCTTATTGACGATGAAACACAGAAATTGCATCGGAATTAAATACAAAAGGCACAATGCCCACTTAAGTACATGAAGACCGACACTTCTTACTGACTATGTTTTGAACCATTCCTGAGACACTAGTTATGGATTCCGATGCTTCACTCAAGGTTTACTGTATCCCTTGGACCTTCTTATTGACGATGAAACACAGAAATTGCATCGGACTTAAATACAAAAGGCACAATGCCGACTTAAGTACAAGAAGACTGACTCTTCCTACTGACTATGTTTTGAACCATTACTGTAACACTAGTTATAGATTCCGATGCTGCACTTCAGGTTTACTGTATCCCTTGGACCTTCTTATTGACGATGAAACACATAAATTGCATCGGAATTAAATACAAAATGCACAATGCCGACTTAAGGGCAAGAAGACTGACTCTTCCTACTGACCATTCCTGTGACACTAGTTATAGAATTCCATGCTTCACTCCAGGTTTACTGTATACCTTGGACCTACATATTGACGATGAAACACAGAAATGGCATCAGAATTAAATACAAAAGGCACAATGCCGACTTAAGTACGTGAAGACCGTCACTTCTTACTGACTATATTTTGAACCATTCCTGTAACACTAGTTATAGATTCCGATGCTTCACTTCAGGTGTACTGTATCCCTTGGACCCTCTTATTGACGATGAAACACAGAAATTGCATCGAAATTAAATACAAAAGGCACAATGCCGACATAAGGGCAAGAAGACTAACTCTTCCTGCTGATCATTCCTGTGACACTAGTTATATATTCCGATGCTTCACTTCAGGTTTACTGTATCCCTTGGACCTTCTTATTGACGATGAAACACAGAAATTGCATCGGAATTAAATACAAAAGGCACAATGCCGACTTACGTACATGAAGAACGACACTTCTTACTGACTATGATTTGAACCATTCGTGTGACACTAGTTATAGATTCCGATGCTTCACTTCAGGTTTACTGTATCCCTTGGACCTTCTTATGGACGATGAAACACAGAAATTGCATCGGAATTAAATACAAAAGGCACAATGCCCACTTAAGTACATGAAGACCGACACTTCTTACTGACTACGTTTTGTACCATTCCTGAGACACTAGTTATGGATTCCGATGCTTCACTCAAGGTTTACTGTATCCCTTGGACCTTCTTATTGACGATGAAACACAGAAATTGCATCGGACTTAAATACAAAAGGCACAATGCCGACTTAAGTACAAGAAGACTGACTCTTCCTACTGACCATTCCTGTGACACTAGTTATAGATTCCGATTTTTTACACCAGGTTTACTGTATCCTTTGGACCTTCCTATTGACGACGAAACACAGAAATTGCATCGGAAATTAATACAAAAGGCACAATGCCGACTTAAGTACAAGAAGACTGACTCTTCCTACTGTCTAAGTTTTGAACCATTCCTCTGACACTAGTTATAGATTCCGATGCTTCACTTCAGGTTTACTGTATCCCTTGGACCTTCTTATTGACGATTAAACACAGATATTGCATCGGAATTAAATACAAAAGGCACAATGCCGACATAAGTACATGAAGACCGACACTTCTTACTGACTATGTTTTAACCCATTCCTGTGACACTAGTTATAGATTTCCATGCTTCACTCCAGGTTTACTGTATACCTTGGACCTACTTATTGACGATGAAACAGAGAAATGGCATCGGAATTAAATAAAAAAGACACAATGCCGACTTAAGTACAAGAAGACTGACTCTTCCTACTGTCTAAGTTTTGAACCATTCCTCTGAGACTAGTTATACATTCCGATGCTTCACTTCAGGTTTACTGTATCCCTTGGACCTTCTTATTGACAATGAAACACAGAAATTGCATCGGAATTAAATACAAAAGGCACAATGCTGACTTAAGTACATGGAGACCGACACTTCCTACTGACTATGTTTTGAACCATTCCTGTGACACTAGTTATAGATTCCGATGCTTCACTTCAGGTTTGCTGTATCCCTTGGACCTTCTTATTGACGATGAAACACAGAAATTGCATCGGAATTAAATACAAAAGGCACAATGCCCACTTAAGTACATGAAGACCGACACTTCTTACTGACTATGTTTTGAACCATTCCTGAGACACTAGTTATGGATTCCGATGCTTCACTCAAGGTTTACTGTATCCCTTGGACCTTGTTATTGACGATGAAACACAGAAATTTCATCGGACTTAAATACAAAAGGCACAATGCCGACTTAAGTACAAGAAGACTGACTCTTCCTACTGACCATTCCTGTGACACTAGTTATAGATTCGGATTTTTTACACCAGGTTTACTGTATCCCTTGGACCTTCTTATTGACGACGAAACACGGAAATTGCATCGGAATTAAATACAAAAGACACAATGCCGACTTAAGTACATGAAGACCGACACTTCTTACTGACTATGTTTGACCCATTCCGGTGACACTAGTTATAGATTTCCATGCTTCACTCCAGGTTTACTGTATCCCTTGGACCTTCTTATTGACGATGAAACACAGAAATGGCATCGGAATTAAATACAAAATTCACAACGCCGACTTCAGTACATGAAGACCGACACCTCTTACTGACTATGTTTTGACCCATTCCTGTGACACTAGTTATAGATTTCCATGCTTCACTCCAGGTTTACTGTATCCCTTGGACCTTCTTATTGACGATGAAACACAGAAATGGCATCGGAATTAAATACAAAATTTACAATGCCGACTTAAGTACATGAAGAACGACACTTCTTACTGACTATGTTTTGAACCATTACTGTAACACTAGTTATAGATTCCGATGCTTCACTTCAGGTTTACTGTATCCCTTGGACCTTCTTATTGACGATGAAACACACAAATTGCATCGGAATTAAATACAAAAGGCACAATGCCGACTTAAGTGCAAGAAGACTGACTCTTCCTACTGACCATTCCTGTGACACTAGTTATAGATTTCCATGCTTCACTCCAGGTTTGCTGTATACCTTGGACCTACATATTGACGATGAAATACAGAAATGGCATCAGAATTAAATACAAAAGGCACAATGCCGACTTAAGTACGTGAAGAGCGTCACTTCTTACTGACTATGTTTTGAACCATTCCTGTAACACTAGTTATAGATTCCGATGCTTCACTTCAGGTGTACTGTATCCCTTGGACCTTGTTATTGACGATGAAACACAGAAATTGCATCGGAATTAAATACAAAAGGCGCAATGCCCACTTAAGTACATGAAGACCGACACTTCTTACTGACTATGTTTTGTACCATTCCTGAGACACTAGTTATTTATTCCGATGCTTCACTCAAGGTTTACTGTATCCCTTGGACCATCTTATTGACGATGAAACACAGAAATTGCATCGGACTTAAATACAAAAGGCACAATGCTGACTTAAGTACAAGAAGATTGACTCTTCCTACTGACCATTCCTGTGACACTAGTTATAGATTCCGATTTTTTACACCAGGTTTACTGTATCCCTTGGACCTTCTTATTGGCGACGAAACACAGAAATTGCATCGGAAATTAATACAAAAGGCACAATGCCGACTTAAGTACAAGAAGACTGACTCTTCCTACTGTCTAAGTATTGAACCATTCCTCTGACACTTGTTATAGATTCCGATGCTTCACTTCAGGTTTACTGTATCCCTTGGACCTTCTTATTGACGATGAAACACAGAAATTGCATCGGAGTTAAAATAAATGGCACAATGCCAACTTAAGTACAAGAAGACTGACTCTTCCTACTGACCATTCCTGTGACACTAGTTGTAGATTCCGATGCTTCACTTCAGGTTTACTGTATCCCTTTCTACCTTCTTATTGACGATGAAACACAGAAATTGCATGGGAATTAAATACAAAAGGCACAATGCCGACGTATGTATACGAAGACCGACACTTCTTACTGACTATGTTTTGAACCATTCCTGTGACACAAGTTATAGATTCCGATGCTTCACTTCAGGTTTACTGTATCCCTTGGACCTTCTTATTGACGATGAAACACATAAATTGCATCGGAATTAAATACAAAAGGCACAATGCCGACTAAAGTACAAGAAGACTGACTCTTCCTACTGTCTAAGTTTTGAACCATTCCTCTGAGACTAGTTATAGATTCCGATGCTTCACTTCAGGTTTACTGTATCTCTTGGACCTTCTTATTGACGATGAAACACAGAAATTTCATAGGAATTAAATACAAAAGGCACAATGCCGACTAAAGTACAAGAAGACTGACTCTTCCTACTGTCTAAGTTTTGAACCATTCCTCTGAGACTAGTTATAGATTCCGATGCTTCACTTCAGGTTTACTGTATCCCTTGGACCTTCTTATTGACAATGAAACACAGAAATTGCATCGGAATTAAATACAAAAGGCACAATGCCGACGTATGTATACGAAGACCGACACTTCTTACTGACTATGTTTTGAACCATTTCTGTGACACTAGTTATAGATTCCGATGCTTCACTTCAGGCTTACTGTATTCCTTGGACCTTCTTATTGACGATGAAACACAGAAATTGCATCGGAGTTAAATACAAATGGCACAATGCCAACTTAAGTACAAGAAGACTGACTCTTCCTACTGACCATTCCTGTGACACTAGTTATAGATTCCGATGCGTCACTTCAGGTTTACTGTATCCCTTGGACCTTCATATTGACGATGACACACAGAAATTGCATGGGAGTTGAATACAAAAGGCACAATGCCGACTTAAGGACAAGAAGACTGACTCTTCCTACTGACCATTCCTGTGACACTAGTTATAGATTCCGATGCTTCACTTCAGGTTTACTGTATCCCTTGGACCTTCTTATTGACGAAGAAACACAGAAATTGCATCGGAATTAAATACAAAAGGCACAATGTGGACTTAAGGACAAGAAGACTGACTCTTCCCACTGACCATTCCTGTGACAGTAGTTATAGATTCCGATGCTTCACTCCAGGTTTACTGTATCCCTTGGACCTTCTTATTGACGATGAAACACAGAAATTGCATCGGAATTAAGTACAAAAGGCACAATGCCGACTTAAGTACATGAAGACCGACACTTCTTACTGACTATGCTTTTGAACCATTCCTGTGACACTAGTTATAGATTCTGAAGCTACACTTCACGTTTACTGTATCCCTTGGACCTTCTAATTGACGATGAAACACAGAAATTGCATCGGAATTAAATACAAAAGGCACAATGCCGACTTAAGTACATGAAGACGGACCCTTCTTATTGACTATGTTTTGAACCATTCCTGCAACACTAGTTATAGATTCCGATGCTTCACTTCAAGTTTACTGTATCCCTTGGACGTTCGTATTGACGATGAAACACAGAAATTGCATCGGAATTAAATACAAAAGGCACAATGCCGACTTAAGGACAAGAAGACTGACTCTTCCAACTGACCATTCCTGTGACAGTAGTTATAGATTCCGATGCTTCACTTCAGGTTTACTGTATCCCTTGGACCTTCTTATTGACGATGAAACACAGAAATTGCATCGGAATTAAATACAAAAGGCACAATGACCACTTAAGTACATGAAGACCGACACTTCATACTGACTATGCTTTGAACCATTCCTGAGACACTAGTTATGGATTCCGATGCTTCACTCAAGGTTTACTGTATCCCTTGGACCTTCTTATTGACGATGAAACACAGAAATTGCATCGGTCTTAAATACAAAAGGCACAATGCCGACTCAAGTACAGGAAGACTGACTCTTCCTACTGACCATTCCTGTGACACTAGTTATAGATTCGAATTTTTTACACCAGGTTTACTGTATCCCTTGGACCTTCTTATTGACGATGAAACACAGAAATGGCATCGGAATTAAATACTAAATTCACAATGCCGACTTAAGTACATGAAGACCGACACTTCTTACTGACTATGTTTTGACCCATTCCTGTGACACTAGTTATAGATTTCCATGCTTCACTGCAGGTTTACTGTATCCCTTGGACCTTCTTATTGACGATGAAACACAGAAATGGCATCGGAATTAAATACAAAATTCACAATGCCGACTTAAGTACATGAAGACCGACACTTCTTACTGACTATGTTTTGACCCATTCCTGTGACACTAGTTATAGATTTCCATGCTTCACTCCAGGTTTACTATATCCCTTGGACCTTCTTATTGGCGATGAAACACAGAAATTGCATCGGAATTAAATACAAAAGGCACAATGCCGACGTATGTATATGAGGACCGACACTTCTTACTGACTATGTTTTGAACCATTCCTGTGACACTAGTTATATATTCCGATGCTTCACTTCAGGTTTACTGTATCCCTTGGACCTTCTTATTGACGATGAAACACAGAAATTGCATCGGAATTAAGAACAAAAGGCACAATGCCGACTTAAGTACATGAAGATCGACACTTCTTATTGACTATGTTTTGAACCATTCCTGCAACACTATTTATGGATTCCGATGCTTCACTTCAGGTTTACTGTATCCCTTGGACCTTCTTATTGACGATGAATCACAGAAATTGCATCGGAATTAAGTACAAAAGGCACAATGCCGACTTAAGTACATGAAGACCGACACTTCTTACTGACTATGCTTTTGAACCATTCCTGTGACACTAGTTATAGATTCCGAAGCAACACTTCACGTTTACCGTATCCCTTGGACCTTCTTATTGACGATGAAACACAGAAATTGCATCGGAATTAAATACAAAAGGCACAATGCCGACTTAAGTACATGAAGACCGTCACTTCTTACTGACTATGTTTTGAACCATTCCTGTAACACTAGTTATAGATTCCGATGCTTCACTTCAGGTTTACTGTATCCCTTGGACCTTCTTATTGACGATGAAACACAGAAATTGCATCGGAATTAAATACAAAAGGCACAATGCCGACTTAAGTACATGAAGAACGACACGTCTTACTGACTATGATTTGAACCATTCCTGTGACACTAGTTATAGATTACGATGCTTCACTGCAGGTTTACTGTATCCCTTGGACCTTCTTATTGACGATGAAACACAGAAATTGCATCGGAATTAAATACAAAAGGCACAATGCCGACTTAAGTACATGAAGACCGACACTACTTACTGACTATGTTTGACCCATTCCTGTGACACTAGTTATAGATTTCCATGCTTCACTCCAGGTTTACTGTATACCTTGGACCTACATATTGACGATGAAACACAGAAATGGCATCAGAATTAAATACAAAAGGCACAATGCCGACTAAAGTACGTGAAGACCGTCACTTCTTACTGACCATGTTTCGAACCATTCCTGTAACACTAGTTATAGATTCCGATGCTTCACTTCAGGTTTACTGTATCCCTTGGACCTTCTTATTGACGATGAAACACAGAAATTGCATCGGAATTAAATACAAAAGGCACAATGCCGACTTAAGTACATGAAGAACGACACGTCTTACTGACTCTGCTTTGATCCATTCCTGTGACACTAGTTATAGATTCCGATGCTTCTCTTCAGGTTTACTGTATCCCTTGGACCTTCTTATTGAAGATGAAACACAGAAATTGCATCGGAATTAAATACAAAAGGCACAATGCCGACTTAAGTACATGAAGACCGACACTACTTACTGACTATGTTTTGAACCATTCCTGAGACACTAGTGATGGATTCCGATGCTTCACTCAAGGTTTACTGTATCCCTTGGACCTTCTTATTGACGATGAAACATAGTAATGGCATCGGAATTAAATACAAAATTCACAATGCCGACTTAAGTACATGAAGACCGACACTTCTTACTGACTATGTTTTGACCCATTCCTGTGACACTAGTTATAGATTCCGATGCTTCACTTCAGGTTTACTGTATCCCTTGGACCTTCTTATTGACGATGAAACACATAAATAGCATCGGAATTAAATACAAAAGGCACAATGCCGACATAAGGGCAAGAAGACTGACACTTCTTATTGACTATGTTTTGAACCATTCCTGCAAAACTAGTTATAGATTCCGATGCTTCACTTCAAGTTTACTGTATTCCTTGGACGTTCTTATTGACGATGAAACACAGAAATTGCATCGGAATTAAATACAAAAGGCACAATGCCGACTTAAGGACAATAAGACTGACTCTTCCTACAGACCATTCGTGTGACACTAGTTATAGATTCCGATGCTTCACTTCAGGTTTACTGTATCCCTTGGACCTTCCTATTGACGAAGAAACACAGAAATTGCATCGGAATTAAATACAAAAGGCACAATGCGGACTTAAGGACAAGAAGACTGACTCATCCCACTGACCATTCCTGTGACAGTAGTTATAGATTCCGATGCTTCACTCCAGGTTTACTGTATCCGTTGGACCTTCTTATTGACGATGAAACACAGAAATTACATCGGAATTAAGTACAAAAGGCACAATACCGACTTAAGTACATGAAGACCGACACTTCTTACTGACTATGCTTTTGAACCATTCCTGAGACACTAGTTATAGATTCCGATGCTTCACTTCAGGTTTACTGTATCCCTTGGACCTTCTTATTGACGATGAAACACAGAAATTGCATCGGAATTAAATACAAAAGGCACAATGCCCACTTAAGTACATGAAGACCGACACTTCTTACTGACTATGTTTTGAACCATTACTGAGACACTAGTTATGGATTCCGATGCTTCACTCAACGTTTACTGTATCCCTTGGACCTTCATATTGACGATGAAACACAGAAATTGCATCGGACTTAAATACAAAAGGCACAATGCCGACTTAAGTACAAGAAGACTGACTCATCCTACTGACCATTCCTGTGACACTAGTTATAGATTCGGATTTTTTACACCAGGTTTACTGTATCCCTTGGACCTTCTTATTGACGACGAAACACGGAAATTGCATCGGAATTAAATACAAAAGACACAATGCCGACTTAAGTACATGAAGACCGACACTTCTTACTGACTATGTTTTGACCCATTCCGGTGACACTAGTTATAGATTTCCATGCTTCACTCCAGGTTTACTGTATCCCTTGGACCTTCTTATTGACGATGAAGCACAGAAATGGCATCGGAATTAAATACAAAATTCACAATGCCGACTTCAGTACATGAAGACCGACACTTCTTACTGACTATGTTTTGACCCATGCCTGTGACACTAGTTATAGATTTCCATGCTTCACTCCAGGTTTACTGTATCCCTTGGACCTTCTTATTGACGATGAAACACAGAAATGGCATCGGAATTAAATACAAAATTTACAATGCCGACTTAAGTACATGAAGAACGACACTTCTTACTGACTATGTTTTGAACCATTACTGTAACACTAGTTATAGATTCCGATGCTTCACTTCAGGTTTACTGTATCCCTTGGACCTTCTTATTGACGATGAAACACACAAATTGCATCGGAATTAAATACAAAAGGCACAATGCCGACTTAAGGGCAAGAAGACTGACTCTTCCTACTGACCATTCCTGTGACACTAGTTATAGATTTCCATGCTTCACTCCAGGTTTGCTGTATACCTTGGACCTACATATTGACGATGAAATACAGAAATGGCATCAGAATTAAATACAAAAGGCACAATGCCGACTTAAGTACGTGAAGAGCGTCACTTCTTACTGACTATGTTTTGAACCATTCCTGTAACACTAGTTATAGATTCCGATGCTTCACTTCAGGTGTACTGTATCCCTTGGACCTTGTTATTGACGATGAAACACAGAAATTGCATCGGAATTAAATACAAAAGGCAAAATGCCCACTTAAGTACATGAAGACCGACACTTCTTACTGACTATGTTTTGTACCATTCCTGAGACACTAGTTATTTATTCCGATGCTTCACTCAAGGTTTACTGTATCCCTTGGACCATCTTATTGACGATGAAACACAGAAATTGCATCGGACTTAAATACAAAAGGCACAATGCCGACTTAAGTACAAGAAGATTGACTCTTCCTACTGACCATTCCTGTGACACTAGTTATAGATTCCGATTTTTTACACCAGGTTTACTGTATCCCTTGGACCGTCTTATTGGCGACGAATCACAGAAATTTCATCGGAAGTTAATACAAAAGGCACAATGCCGACTTAAGTACAAGAAGACTGACTCTTCCTACTGTCTAAGTTTTGAACCATTCCGCTGACACTTGTTATAGATTCCGATGCTTCACTTCAGGTTTACTGTATCCCTTGGACCTTCTCATTGACGATGAAACACAGAAATTGCATCGGAGTTAAAATAAATGGCACAATGCCAACTTAAGTACAAGAAGACTGACTCTTCCTACTGACCATTCCTGTGACACTAGTTATAGATTCCGATGCTTCACTTCAGGTTTACTGTATCCCTTGGACCTTCTTATTGGCGATGAAACACAGAAATTGCATCGGAATTAAATACAAAAGGCACAATGCCGACGTATGTATACGAAGACCGACACTTCTTACTGACTATGTTTTGAACCATTCCTGTGACACAAGTTATAGATTCCGATGCTTCACTTCAGGTTTACTGTATCCCTTGGACCTTCTTATTGACGATGAAACACATAAATTGCATCGGAATTAAATACAAAAGGCACAATGCCGACTTAAGGGCAAGAAGACTGACTCTTCCTACTGACCATTTCTGTGACACTAGTTATAGATTTCGATGCTTCACTTCAGGTTTACTGTATCTCTTGGACCTTCTTATTGACGATGAAACACAGAAATTTCATAGGAATTAAATACAAAAGGCACAATGCCGACTAAAGTACAAGAAGACTGACTCTTCCTACTGTCTAAGTTTTGAACCATTCCTCTGAGACTAGTTATAGATTCCGATGCTTCACTTCAGGTTTACTGTATCCCTTGGACCTTCTTATTGACAATGAAACACAGAAATTGCATCGGAATTAAATACAAAAGGCACAATGCCGACGTATGTATACGAAGACCGACACTTCTTACTGACTATGTTTTGAACCATTCCTGTGACACTAGTTATAGATTCCGATGCTTCACTTCAGGTTTACTGTATTCCTTGGACCTTCTTATTGACGATGAAACACAGAAATTGCATCGGAGTTAAATACAAATGGCACAATGCCAACTTAAGTACAAGAAGACTGACTCTTCCTACTGACCATTCCTGTGACACTAGTTATAGATTCCGATGCTTCACTTCAGGTTTACTGTATCCCTTGGACCTTCATATTGACGATGACACACAGAAATTGCATGGGAGTTAAATACAAAAGGCACAATGCCGACTTAAGGACAAGAAGACTGACTCTTCCTACTGACCATTCCTGTGACACTAGTTATAGATTCCGATGCTTCACTTCAGGTTTACTGTATCCCTTGGACCTTCTTATTGACGAAGAAACACAGAAATTGCATCGGAATTAAATACAAAAGGCACAATGCGGACTTAAGGACAAGAAGACTGACTCTTCCCACTGACCATTCCTGTGACAGTAGTTATAGATTCCGATGCTTCACTCTAGGTTTACTGTATCCCTTGGACCTTCTTATTGACGATGAAACACAGAAATTGCATCGGAATTAAGTACAAAAGGCACAATGCCGACTTAAGTACATGAAGACCGACACTTCTTACTGACTATGCTTTTGAACCATTCCTGTGACACTAGTTATAGATTCTGAAGCTACACTTCACGTTTACTGTATCCCTTGGACCTTCTTATTGACGATGAAACACAGAAATTGCATCGGAATTAAATACAAAAGGCACAATGCCGACTTAAGTACATGAAGACGGACCCTTCTTATTGACTATGTTTTGAACCATTCCTGCAACACTAGTTATAGATTCCGATGCTTCACTTCAAGTTTACTGTATCCCTTGGACGTTCGTATTGACGATGAAACACAGAAATTGCATCGGAATTAAATACAAAAGGCACAATGCCGACTTAAGGACAAGAAGACCGACTCTTCCAACTGACCATTCCTGTGAAACTAGTTATAGATTCGGATTTTTTACACCAGGTTTACTGTATCCCTTGGACCTTCTTATTGACGACGAAACACAGAAATTGCATCGGAATTAAATACAAAAGACACAATGCCGACTTAAGTACATGAAGACCGACACTTCTTACTGACTATGTTTTGACCCATTCCTGTGACACTAGTTATAGATTTCCATGCTTCACTCCAGGTTTACTGTATCCCTTGGACCTTCTTATTGACGATGAAACACAGAAATGGCATCGGAATTAAATACAAAATTCACAATGCCGACTTAAGTACATGAAGACCGACACTTCTTACTGACTATGTTTTGACCCATTCCTGTGACACTAGTTATAGATTTCCATGCTTCACTCCAGGTTTACTGTATCCCTTGAACCTTCTTATTGACGATGAAACACAGAAATGGCATCGGAATTAAATACAAAATTCACAATGCCGACTTAAGTACATGAAGACCGACACTTCTTACTGATTATGTTTTGACCCATTCCTGTGACACTAGTTATAGATTTCCATGCTTCACTCCAGGTTTACTATATCCCTTGAACCTTCTTATTGGCGATGAAACACAGAAATTGCATCGGAATTAAATACAAAAGGCACAATGCCGACGTATGTATATGAGGACCGACACTTCTTACTGACTATGTTTTGAACCATTCCTGTGACACTAGTTATAGATTCCGATGCTTCACTTCAGGTTTACTGTATTCCTTGGACCTTCTTATTGACGATGAAACACAGAAATTGCATCGGAGTTAAATACAAATGGCACAATGCCAACTTAAGTACAAGAAGACTGACTCTTCCTACTGACCATTCCTGTGACACTAGTTATAGATTCCGATGCTTCACTTCAGGTTTACTGTATCCCTTGGACCTTCATATTGACGATGACACACAGAAATTGCATGGGAGTTAAATACAAAAGGCACAATGCCGACTTAAGGACAAGAAGACTGACTCTTCCTACTGACCATTCCTGTGACACTAGTTATAGATTCCGATGCTTCACTTCAGGTTTACTGTATTCCTTGGACCTTCTTATTGACGAAGAAACACAGAAATTGCATCGGAATTAAATACAAAAGGCACAATGCGGACTTAAGGACAAGAAGACTGACTCTTCCCACTGACCATTCCTGTGACAGTAGTTATAGATTCCGATGCTTCACTCCAGGTTTACTGTATCCCTTGGACCTTCTTATTGACGATGAAACACAGAAATTGCATCGGAATTAAGTGCAAAAGGCACAATGCCGACTTAAGTACATGAAGACCGACACTTCTTACTGACTATGCTTTTGAACCATTCCTGTGACACTAGTTATAGATTCTGAAGCTACACTTCACGTTTACTGTATCCCTTGGACCTTCTTATTGACGATGAAACACAGAAATTGCATCGGAATTAAATACAAAAGGCACAATGCCGACTTAAGTACATGAAGACGGACCCTTCTTATTGACTATGTTTTGAACCATTCCTGCAACACTAGTTATAGATTCCGATGCTTCACTTCAAGTTTACTGTATCCCTTGGACGTTCGTATTGACAATGAAACACAGAAATTGCATCGGAATTAAATACAAAAGGCACAATGCCGACTTAAGAACAAGAAGACTGACTCTTCCAACTGACCATTCCTGTGACAGTAGTTATAGATTCCGATGCTTCACTTCAGGTTTACTGTATCCCTTGGACCTTCTTATTGATGATGAAACACAGAAATTGCATCGGAATTAAATACAAAAGGCACAATGCCCACTTAAGTACATGAAGACCGACACTTCTTACTGACTATGCTTCGAACCATTCCTGAGACACTAGTTATGGATTCCGATGCTTCACTCAAGGTTTACTGTATCCCTTGGACCTTCTTATTGACGATGAAACACAGAAATTGCATCGGTCTTAAATACAAAAGGCACAATGCCGACTCAAGTACAGGAAGACTGACTCTTCCTACTGACCATTCCTGTGAAACTAGTTATAGATTCGGATTTTTTACACCAGGTTTACTGTATCCCTTGGACCTTCTTATTGACGACGAAACACAGAAATTGCATCGGAATTAAATACAAAAGACACAATGCCGACTTAAGTACATGAAGACCGACACTTCTTACTGACTATGTTTTGACCCATTCCTGTGACACTAGTTATAGAGTTCCATGCTTCACTCCAGGTTTACTGTATCCCTTGGACCTTCTTATTGACGATGAAACACAGAAATGGCATCGGAATTAAATACAAAATTCACAATGCCGACTTAAGTACATGAAGAACGACACTTCTTACTGACTATGTTTTGACCCATTCCTGTGACACTAGTTATAGATTTCCATGCTTCACTCCAGGTTTACTGTATCCCTTGAACCTTCTTATTGACGATGAAACACAGAAATGGCATCGGAATTAAATACAAAATTCACAATGCCGACTTAAGTACATGAAGACCGACACTTCTTACTGACTATGTTTTGACCCATTCCTGTGACACTAGTTATAGATTTCCATGCTTCACTCCAGGTTTACTATATCCCTTGGACCTTCTTATTGGCGATGAAACACAGAAATTGCATCGGAATTAAATACAAAAGGCACAATGCCGACGTATGTATATGATGACCGACACTTCTTACTGACTATGTTTTGAACCATTCCTGTGACACTAGTTATAGATTCCGATGCTTCACTTCAGAATTACTGTATCCCTTGGACCTTCTTATTGACGATGAAACACAGAAATTGCATCGGAATTAAGTACAAAAGGCACAATGCCGACTTAAGTACATGAAGATCGACACTTCTTATTGACTAGGTTTTGAACCATTCCTGCAACACTAGTTATGGATTCCGATGCTTCACTTCAGGTTTACTGTATCCCTTGAGCCTTCTTATTAACGATGAAACACAGAAATTGCATCGGAATTAAGTACAAAAGGCACAATGCCGACTTAAGTACATGAAGACCGTCACTTCTTACTGACTATGTTTTGAACCATTCCTGTAACACTAGTTATAGATTTCGATGCTTCACTTCAGGTTTACTGTATCCCTTGGACCTTCTTATTGACGATGAAACACAGAAATTGCATGGGAATTAAATACAAAATTCACAATGCCGACTTAAGTACATGAAGACCGACACTTCTTACTGACTATGCTTTTGAACCATTCCTGTGACACTAGTTATAGATTCCGAAGCTACACTTCACGTTTACCGTATCCCTTGGACCTTCTTATTGACGATGAAACACAGAAATTGCATCGGAATTAAATACAAAAGGCACAATGCCGACTTAAGTACATGAAGACCGTCACTTCTTACTGACTATGTTTTGAACCATTCCTGTAACACTAGTTATAGATTCCGATGCTTCACTTCAGGTTTACTGTATCCCTTGGACCTTCTTATTGACGATGAAACACAGAAATTGCATCTTAATTAAATACAAAAGGCACAATGCCGACTTAAGTACATGAAGAACGACACGTCTTACTGACTATGATTTGAACCATTCCTGTGACACTAGTTATAGTTTACGATGCTTCACTGCAGGTTTACTGTATCCCTTGGACCTTCTTATTGACGATGAAACACAGAAATTGCATCGGAATTAAATACAAAAGGCACAATGCCGACTTAAGTACATGAAGACCGACACTACTTACTGACTATGTTTTGACCCATTCCTGTGACACTAGTTATAGATTTCCATGCTTCACTCCAGGTTTACTGTATACCTTGGACCTACATATTGACGATGAAACACAGAAATGGCATCAGAATTAAATACAAAAGGCACAATGCCGACTAAAGTACGTGAAGACCGTCACTTCTTACTGACTATGTTTCGAACCATTCCTGTAACACTACTTATAGATTCCGATGCTTCAATTCAGGTTTACTGTATCCCTTGGACCTTCTTATTGACGATGAAACACAGAAATTGCATCGGAATTAAATACAAAAGGCACAATGCCGACTTAAGTACATGAAGAACGACACGTCTTACTGACTCTGATTTGAACCATTCCTGTGACACTAGTTATAGATTCCGATGCTTCACTTCAGGTTTACTGTATCCCTTGGACCTTCTTATTGACGATGAAACACAGAAATTGCAGCGGAATTAAATACAAAAGGCACAATGCCGACTTAAGTACATGAAGACCGACACTACTTACTGACTATGTTTTGAACCATTCCTGAGACACTAGTTATGGATTCCGATGCTTCACTCAAGGTTTACTGTATCCCTTGGACCTTCTAATCGACGATGAAACATAGTAATGGCATCGGAATTAAATACAAAATTCACAATGCCGACTTAAGTACATGAAGACCGACACTTCTTACTGACTATGTTTTGACCCATTCCTGTGACACTAGTTATAGATTTCCATGCTTCACTCCAGGTTTACTGTATCACTTGGAACTTCTTATCGACGATGAAACACAGAAATGGCATCGGAATTAAATACAAAAGGCACAATGCCGACTTAAGTACATGAAGAACGACACGTCTTACTGACTATGATTTGAACCATTCCTGTGACACTAGTTATAGTTTACGATGCTTCACTGCAGGTTTACTGTATCCCTTGGACCTTCTTATTGACGATGAAACACAGAAATTGCATCGGAATTAAATACAAAAGGCACAATGCCGACTTAAGTACATGAAGACCGACACTACTTACTGACTATGTTTTGACCCATTCCTGTGACACTAGTTATAGTTTACGATGCTTCACTGCAGGTTTACTGTATCCCTTGGACCTTCTTATTGACGATGAAACACAGAAATTGCATCGGAATTAAATACAAAAGGCACAATGCCGACTTAAGTACATGAAGACCGACACTACTTACTGACTATGTTTTGACCCATTCCTGTGACACTAGTTATAGATTTCCATGCTTCACTCCAGGTTTACTGTATACCTTGGACCTACATATTGACGATGAAACACAGAAATGGCATCAGAATTAAATACAAAAGGCACAATGCCGACTAAAGTACGTGAAGACCGTCACTTCTTACTGACTATGTTTCGAACCATTCCTGTAACACTACTTATAGATTCCGATGCTTCAATTCAGGTTTACTGTATCCCTTGGACCTACATATTGACGATGAAACACAGAAATGGCATCAGAATTAAATACAAAAGGCTCAATGCCGACTTAAGTACATGAAGACGGACCCTTCTTATTGACTATGTTTTGAACCATTCCTGCAACACTAGTTATAGATTCCGATGCTTCACTTCAAGTTTACTGTATCCCTTGGACGTTCGTATTGACGATGAAACACAGAAATTGCATCGGAATTAAATACAAAAGGCACAATGCCGACTTAAGAACAAGAAGACTGACTCTTCCAACTGACCATTCCTGTGACAGTAGTTATAGATTCCGATGCTTCACTTCAGGTTTACTGTATCCCTTGGACCTTCTTATTGATGATGAAACACAGAAATTGCATCGGTCTTAAATACAAAAGGCACAATGCCGACTCAAGTACAGGAAGACTGACTCTTCCTACTGACCATTCCTGTGAAACTAGTTATAGATTCGGATTTTTTACACCAGGTTTACTGTATCCCTTGGACCTTCTTATTGACGACGAAACACAGAAATTGCATCGGAATTAAATACAAAAGACACAATGCCGACTTAAGTACATGAAGACCGACACTTCTTACTGACTATGCTTTGACCCATTCCTGTGACACTAGTTATAGAGTTCCATGCTTCACTCCAGGTTTACTGTACCCCTTGGACCTTCTTATTGACGATGAAACACAGAAATGGCATCGGAATTAAATACAAAATTCACAATGCCGACTTAAGTACATGAAGACCGACACTTCTTACTGACTATGTTTTGACCCATTCCTGTGACACTAGTTATAGATTTCCATGCTTCACTCCAGGTTTACTGTATCCCTTGAACCTTCTTATTGACGACGAAACACAGAAATGGCATCGGAATTAAATACAAAATTCACAATGCCGACTTAAGTACATGAAGACCGACACTTCTTACTGACTATGTTTTGACCCATTCCTGTGACACTAGTTATAGATTTCCATGCTTCACTCCAGGTTTACTATATCCCTTGGACCTTCTTATTGGCGATGAAACACAGAAATTGCATCGGAATTAAATACAAAAGGCACAATGCCGACGTATGTATATGAGGACCGACACTTCTTACTGACTATGTTTTGAACCATTCCTGTGACACTAGTTATAGATTCCGATGCTTCACTTCAGGTTTACTGTATCCCTTGGACCTTCTTATTGACGATGAAACACAGAAATTGCATCGGAATTAAGTACAAAAGGCACAATGCCGACTTAAGTACATGAAGATCGACACTTCTTATTGACTATGTTTTGAACCATTCCTGCAACACTAGTTATGGATTCCGATGCTTCACTTCAGGTTTACTGTATCCCTTGAGCCTTCTTATTGACGATGAAACACAGAAATTGCATCGGAATTAAGTACAAAAGGCACAATGCCGACTTAAGTACATGAAGACCGACACTTCTTACTGACTATGCTTTTGAACCATTCCTGTGACACTAGTTATAGATTCCGAAGCTACACTTCACGTTTACCGTATCCCTTGGACCTTCTTATTGACGATGAAACACAGAAATTGCATCGGAATTAAATACAAAAGGCACAATGCCGACTTAAGTACATGAAGACCGTCACTTCTTACTGACTATGTTTTGAACCATTCCTGTAACACTAGTTATAGATTCCGATGCTACACTTCAGGTTTACTGTATCCCTTGGACCTTCTTATTGACGATGAAACACAGAAATTGCATCTTAATTAAATACAAAAGGCACAATGCCGACTTAAGTACATGAAGAACGACACGTCTTACTGACTATGATTTGAACCATTCCTGTGACACTAGTTATAGATTACGATGCTTCACTGCAGGTTTACTGTATCCCTTGGACCTTCTTATTGACGATGAAACACAGAAATTGCATCGGAATTAAATACAAAAGGCACAATGCCGACTTAAGTATATGAAGACCGACACTTCTTACTGACTATGTTTTGACCCATTCCTGTGACACTAGTTATAGATTTCCATGCTTCACTCCAGGTTTACTGTATACCTTGGACCTACATATTGACGATGAAACACAGAAATGGCATCAGAATTAAATACAAAAGGCACAATGCCGACTAAAGTACGTGAAGACCGTCACTTCTTACTGACTATGTTTTGAACCATTCCTGTAACACTACTTATAGATTCCGATGCTTCACTTCAGGTTTACTGTATCCCTTGGACCTTCGTATTGACGATGAAACACAGAAATTGCATCGGAATTAAATACAAAAGGCACAATGCCGACTTAAGTACATGAAGAACGACACGTCTTACTGACTCTGATTTGAACCATTCCTGTGACACTAGTTATAGATTCCGATGCTTCACTTCAGGTTTACTGTATCCCTTGGACCTTCTTATTGACGATGAAACATAGAAATTGCAGCGGAATTAAATACAAAAGGCACAATGCCGACTTAAGTACATGAAGACCGACACTACTTACTGACTATGTTTTGAACCATTCCTGAGACACTAGTTATGGATTCCGATGCTTCACTCAAGGTTTACTGTATCCCTTGGACCTTCTAATTGACGATGAAACATAGTAATGGCATCGGAATTAAATACAAAATTCACAATGCCGACTTAAGTACATGAAGACCGATACTTCTTACTGACTATGTTTGACCCATTCCTGTGACACTAGTTATATATTTCCATGCTTCACTCCAGGTTTACTGTATCACTTGGACCTTCTTATCGACGATGAAACACAGAAATGGCATCGGAATTAAATACAAAATTCACAATGCCGACTTAAGTACATGAAGAACGACACTTCTTACTGACTATGTTTTGAACCATTACTGTAACACTAGTTATAGATTCCGATGCTGCACTTCAGGTTTACTGTATCCCTTGGACCTTCTTATTGACGATGAAACACATAAATAGCATCGGAATTAAATACAAAAGGCACAATGCCGACTTAAGGGCAAGAAGACTGACTCTTTCTACTGACCATTCCTGTGACACTAGTTATAGATTTCCATGCTTCACTCCAGGTTTACTGTATACCTTGGACCTACATATTGACGATGAAACACAGAAATGGCATCAGAATTAAATACAAAAGGCACAATGCCGACTTAAGTACGTGAAGACCGTCACTTCTTACTGACTGTTTTGAACCATTCCTGTGACACTAGTTATGGATTCCGATGCTTCACTTTAGGTTTACTGTATCCCTTGGACCTTCTTATTGACGATGAAACACAGAAATTGCATCGGAATTAAGTACAAAAGGCACAATGCCGACTTGAGTACATGAAGACCGACACTTCTTACTGACTATGCTTTTGAACCATTCCTGTGACACTAGTTATAGATTCGGAAGCTACACTTCACGTTTACTGTATCCCTTGGACCTTCTTATTGACGATGAAACACAGAAATTGCATCGGAATTAAATACAAAAGGCACAATGCCGACTTAAGTACATGAAGACCGACACTTCTTATTGACTATGTTTTGAACCATTCCTGCAACAATAGTTATAGATTCCGATGCTTCACTTCAAGTTTACTGTATTCCTTGGACGTTCTTATTGACGATGAAACACAGAAATTGCATCGGAATTAAATACAAAAGGCACAATGCCGACTTAAGGACAATAAGACTGACTCTTCCTACAGACCATTCGTGTGACACTTGTTATAGATTCCGATGCTTCACTTCAGGTTTACTGTATCCCTTGGACCTTCTTATTGACGAAGAAACACAGAAATTGCATCGGAATTAAATACAAAAGGCACAATGCGGACTTAAGGACAAGAAGACTGACTCATCCCACTGACCATTCCTGTGACAGTAGTTATAGATTCCGATGCTTCACTCCAGGTTTACTGTATCCGTTGGACCTTCTTATTGACGATGAAACACAGAAATTGCATCGGAATTAAGTACAAAAGGCACAATACCGACTTAAGTACATGAAGACCGACACTTCTTACTGACAATGCTTTTGAACCATTCCTGTAACACTAGTTATAGATTCCGAAGCTACACTTCACGTTTACTGTATCCCTTGGATTTTCTTATTGACGATGAAACACAGAAATTGCATCGGAATTAAATACAAAAGGCACAATGCCGACTTAAGTACATGAAGACCGACACTTCTTATTGACTATGTTCTGAACCATTCCTGCAACACTAGTTATAGATTCCGATGCTTCACTTCAAGTTTACTGTATCCCTTGGACGTTCTTATTGACGATGAAACACAGAAATTGCAGCGGAATTAAATACAAAAGCCACAATGCCGACTTAAGTACATGAAGAACGACACTACTTACTGACTATGTTTTGACCCATTCCTGTGACACTAGTTATAGATTTCCATGCTTCACTCCAGGTTTACTGTATACCTTGGACCTACATATTGACGATGAAACACAGAAATGGCATCAGAATTAAATAGAAAAGGCACAATGCCGACTAAAGTCCGTGAAGACCGTCACTTCTTACTGACTATGTTTTGAACCATTCCTGTAACACTAGTTATAGATTCCGATGCTTCACTTCAGGTTTACTGTATCCCTTGGACCTTCTTATTGACGATGAAACACAGAAATTGCATCGGAATTAAATACAAAAGGCACAATGCCGACTTAAGTACATGAAGAACGACACGTCTTACTGACTATGATTTGAACAATTCCTGTGACACTAGTTATAGATTCCGATGCTTCACTTCAGGTTTACTGTATCCCTTGGACCTTCTTATTGACGATGAAACACAGATATTGCATCGGAATTAAATACAAAAGGCACAGTGCCGACTTAAGTACATGAAGACCGACACTACTTACTGACTATGTTTTGAACCATTCCTGAGACACTAGTTATGGATTCCGATGCTTCACTCAAGGTTTACTGTATCCCTTGGACCTTCATATTGACGATGAAACACAGAAATGGCATCGGAATTAAATACAAAATTCACAATGCCGACTTAAGTACATGAAGACCGACACTTCTTACTGACTATGTTTTGACCCATTCCTGTGACACTAGTTATAGATTTCCATGCTTCACTCCAGGTTTACTGTATCCCTTGGACCTTCTTATTGACGATGAAACACAGAAATGGCATCGGAATTAAATACAAAATTCACAATGCCGACTTAAGTACATGAAGAACGACACTTCTTACTGACTATGTTTTGAACCATTACTGTAACACTAGTTATAGATTCCGATGCTTCACTTCAGGTTTACTGTATCCCTTGGACCTACTTATTGACGATGAAACACATAAATTGCATCGGAATTAAATACAAAATGCACAATGCCGACTTAAGGGCAAGAAGACTGACTCTTCCTACTGACCATTCCTGTGACACTAGTTATAGATTTCCCTGCTTCACTCCAGGTTTACTGTATACCTTGGACCTACATATTGACGATGAAACACAGAAATGGCATCAGAATTAAATACAAAAGGCACAATGCCGACTTAAGTACGTGAAGACCGTCACTTCTTACTGACTATGTTTTGAACCATTCCTGTAACACTAGTTATAGATTCCGGTGCTTCACTTCAGGTTTATTGTATCCCTTGGACCTTCTTATTGACGATGAAACACAGAAATTGCATCGGAATTAAATACAAAACGCACAATGCCCACTTAAGTACATGAAGACCGACACTTCTTACTGACTATGTTTTGAACCATTCCTGAGACACTAGTTGTGGATTCCGATGCTTCACTTCAGGTTTACTGTATCCCTTGGACCTTCTTATTGATGATTAAACACAGAAATTGCATCGGAATTAAATACAAAAGGCACAATGCCGACATAAGTACATGAAGACCGACACTTCTTACTGACTATGTTTTAACCCATTCCTGTGACACTAGTTATAGATTTCCATGCTTCACTCCAGGTTTACTGTTTACCTTGGACCTACTTATTGATGATGAAACACAGAAATGGCATCGGAATTAAATACAAAAGACACAATGCCGACTTAAGTACATGAAGACCGACACTTCTTACTGACTATGTTTTGACCCATTCCTGTGACACTAGTTATAGATTTCCATGCTTCACTCCAGGTTTACTGTATCCCTTGGACCTTCTTATTGACGATGAAACACAGAAATGGCGTCGGAATTAAATACAAAATTCACAATGCCGACTTAAGTACATGAAGAACGACACTTCTTACTGACTATGTTTTGAACCATTACTGTAACACTAGTTATAGATTCCGATGCTTCACTTCAGGTTTACTGTATCCCTTGGACCTTCTTATTGACGATGAAACACATAAATTGCATCAGAATTAAATACAAAAGGCACAATGCCGACTTAAGGGCAAGAAGACTGACCCTTCCTACTGACCATTCCTGTGACACTAGTTATACATTCCAAAGCTTGACTTCAGGTTTACTGTATCTCTTGGACCTTCTTATTGACGATGAAACACAGAAATTTCATCGGAATTAAATACAAAAGGCACAATGCCGACTTAAGTACAAGAAGACTGACTCTTCCTACTGTCTAAGTTTTGAACCATTCCTCTGAGACTAGTTATAGATTCCGATGCTTCACTTCAGGTTTACTGTATCCCTTGGACCTTCTTATTGGCGATGAAACACTGAAATTGCATCAAAATTAAATACAAAAGGCACAATGCCAACGTATGTACATGAAGACCGAGACTTCTTACTGACTATGTTTTGAACCATTCCTGTGACACTAGTTATAGATTCCGATGCTTCACTTCAGGTTTACTGTATCCCTTGGACCTTCGTTTTGACGATGAAACACAGAAATTGCATCGGAATTAAGTACAAAAGGCACAATGCCGACTTAAGTACATGAAGACCGACACCTCTTACTGACTATGCATTTGAACCATTCCTGTGACACTAGTTATAGATTCCGAAGCTACACTTCACGTTTACTGTATCCCTTGGACGTTCTTATTGACGAAGAAACACAGAAATTGCATCGGAATTAATTACAAAAGGTACAATGCGGACTTAAGGACAAGAACACTGACTCTTCCCACTGACCATTCCTGTGACAGTAGTTATAGATTCCGATGCTTCACTCCAGGTTTACTGTATCCCTTGGACCTTCGTATTGACGATGAAACACAGAAATTGCATCGGAATTAAATACAAAAGTCACAATGCCGACTTAAGTACATGAAGACCGACAATTCTTACTGACTATGTCTTGACCCATTCCTGTGACACTAGTTATAGATTTCCATGCTTCACTCCAGGTTTACTGTATACCTTGGACCTACATATTGACGATGAAACACAGAAATGGCATCAGAATTAAATACAAAAGGCACAATGCCGACTAAAGTACGTGAAGACCGTCACTTCTTACTGTCTATGTTTTGAACCATTCCTGTAACACTAGTTATAGATTCCGATGCTTCACTTCATGTTTACTGTATCCCTTGGACCTTCTTATTGACGATGAAACACAGAAATTGCATCGGAATTAAATACAAAAGGCACAATGCCGACTTAAGTACATGAAGAACGACACGTCTTAATGACTATGATTTGAACCATTCCTGTGACAGTAGTTATAGATTCCGATGCTTCACTTCAGGTTTACTGTATCCCTTGGACCTTCTTATTGACGATGAAACACAGAAATTGCATCGGAATTAAATACAAAAGGCACATTGCCGACTTAAGTACATGAAGACCGACACTACTTACTGACTATGTTTTGAACCATTCCTGAGACACTAGTTATGGATTCCGATGCTTCACTCAAGGTTTACTGTATCCCTTGGACCTTCTTATTGACGATGAAACACAGAAATTGCATCGGACTTAAATACAAAAGGCACAATGCCGACTTAAGTACAAAAAGACTGACTCTTCCTACTGACCATTCCTGTGATACTAGTTATAGATTCCGATTCTTTACACCAGGTTTACTGTATACCTTGGACCTCCTTATTGACGACGAAACACAGAAATTGCATCGGAAATTAATACAAAAGGCACAATGCCGACTTAAGTACAAGAAGACTGATTCTTCCTACTGTCTAAGTTTTGAACCATTCCTCTGACACTAGTTATAGATTCCGATGCTTCACTTCAGGTTTACTGTATCCCTTGGACCTTCTTAATGACGATGAAACACAGAAATTGCATCGGAAGTAAATTCAAAAGGCACAATGCCGACATAAATACATGAAGACCGACACCTCTTGCTGACTACGTTTAACCCATTCCTGTATCACTAGTTATTGGTTTCCATGCTTCACTCCAGGTTTACTGTATACCTTAGACCTACTTATTGACGATGAAACACAGAAATTTCATCGGAATTAAATATAAAAGACACAATGCCGACGTAAGTACATGAAGACCGACACTTGTTACTGACTATGTTTTGACCCATTCTTGTGACACTAGTTATAGATTTCCATGCTCCACTCCAGGTTTACTGTATTCCTTGGACCTTCTTATTGACGATGAAACACAGAAATTGCGTCGGAATTAAATACAAATGGCACAATGCCATTTTAAGTACAAGAAGACTGACTCTTCCTACTGACCATTCCTGTGACACTAGTTACAGATTCCGATGCTTCACTTCAGGTTTACTGTATTCCTTGGACCTTCTTATTGACGATGAAACACAGAAATTGCGTCGGAATTAAATACAAATGGCACAATGCCAACTTAAGTACAAGAAGACTGACTCTTCCTACTGACCATTCCTGTGACACTAGTTACAGATTCCGATGCTTCACTTCAGGTTTACTGTATCCCTTGGACCTTCTTATTGACGATGAAACACAGAAATTGCATCGGAATTAAATACAAAAGGCACAATGCCGACTTATGGACAAGAAGACTGACTCTTCCTACTGACAATTCCTGTGACACTAGTTATAGATTCCGATGCTTCACTTCAGGTTTACTGTATTCCTTGGACCTTCTTATTGACGATGAAACACAGAAATTGCGTCGGAATTAAATACAAATGGCACAATGCCAACTTAAGTACAAGAAGACTGACTCTTCCTACTGACCATTCCTGTGACACTAGTTATAGATTCCGATTTTTTACACCAGGTTTTCTGTATAGCTTGGACCTTCTTATTGACGACGAAACACAGAAATTGCATCGGAAATTAATACAAAAGGCATAATGCCGACTTAAGTACAAGAAGACTGACTCTTCCTACTGTCTAAGTTTTGAACCATTCCTCTGACACTAGTTACAGATTCCGATGCTTCACTTCAGGTTTACTGTATCCCTTGGACCTTCTTATTGATGATTAAACACAGAAATTGCATCGGAATTAAATACAAAAGGCACATTGCCGACATAAGTACATGAAGACCGACACTTCTTACTGACTATGGTTTAACCCATTTCTGTGACACTAGTTATAGATTTCCATGCTTCACTCCAGGTTTACTGTTTACCTTGGACCTACTTATTGACGATGAAACACAGAAATGGCATCGGAATTAAATACAAAAGACACAATGCCGACTTAAGTACATGAAGACCGACACTTCTTACGGACTATGTTTTGACCCATTCCTGTGACACTAGTTATAGATTTCCATGCATCACTCCAGGTTTACTGTATCCCTTGGACCTTCTTATTGACGATGAAACACAGAAATGGCGTCGGAATTAAATACAAAATTCACAATGCCGACTTAAGTACAAGAAGACCGACACTTCTTACGGACTATGTTTTGACCCATTCCTGTGACACTAGTTATAGATTTCCATGCATCACTCCAGGTTTACTGTATCCCTTGGACCTTCTTATTGACGATGAAACACATAAATTGCATCAGAATTAAATACAAAAGGCACAATGCCAACTTAAGGGCAAGAAGACTGACTCTTCCTACTGACCATTTCTGTGACACTAGTTATAGATTCCGATGCTTCACTTCAGGTTTACTGTACCTCTTGGACCTTCTTATTGACGATGAAACACAGAACTTTCATCGGAATTAAATACAAAAGGCACAATGCCGACTTAAGTACAAGAAGACTGACTCTTCCTACTGTCTAAGTTTTGAACCATTCCTCTGAGACTAGTTATAGATTCCGATGCTTTACTTCAGGTTTACTGTATCCCTTGGACCTTCTTATTGGCGATGAAACACTGAAATTGCATCAAAATTAAATACAAAAGGCACAATGCCGACGTATGTACATGAAGACCGACACTTCTTACTGACTATGTTTTGAACCATTCCTGTGACACTAGTTATAGATTCCGATGCTTCACTTCAGGTTTACTGTATCCCTTGGACCTTCTTTTTGACGATGAAACACAGAAATTGCATCGGAATTAAGTACAAAAGGCACAATGCCGACTTAAGTACATGAAGACCGACACTACTTACTGACTATGTTTTGAACCATTCCTGAGACACTAGTTATGGATTCCGATGATTCACTCAAGGTTTACTGTATCCCTTGGACCTTCTTATTGACGATGAAACACAGAAATTGCATCGGACTTAAATACAAAAGGCACAATGCCGACTTAAGTACAAAAAGACTGACTCTTCCTACTGACCATTCCTGTGACACTAGTCATAGATTCCGATTCTTTACACCAGGTTTACTGTACCTCTTGGACCTTCTTATTGACGATGAAACACAGAAATTTCATCGGAATTAAATACAAAAGGCACAATGCCGACTTAAGTACAAGAAGACTGACTCTTCCTACTGTCTAAGTTTTGAACCATTCGTCTGACACTAGTTATAGATTCCGATGCTTCACTTCAGGTTTACTGTATCCCTTGGACCTTCTTAATGACGATGAAACACAGAAATTGCATCGGAAGTAAATTCAAAAGGCACAATGCCGACATAAATACATGAAGACCGACACATCTTACTGACTACGTTTAACCCATTCCTGTGGCACTAGTTATTGGTTTCCATGCTTCACTCCAGGTTTACTGTATACCTTAGACCTACTTATTGACGATGAAACACAGAAATTTCATCGGAATTAAATATAAAAGACACAATGCCGACTTAAGTACATGAAGACCGACACTTCTTACTGACTATGTTTTGACCCATTCTTGTGACACTAGTTATAGATTTCCATGCTCCACTCCAGGTTTACTGTATCCCTTTGACCTTCTTATTGACGATGAAACACAAAAATGGCATCGGAATTAAATACAAAATTCACAATGCCGACTTAAGTACATGAAGACCGACACTTCTTACTGACTATGATTTGAACCATTACTGTAACACTAGTTATAGATTCCGATGCTTCACTTCAGGTTTACTGTATTCCTTGGACCTTCTTATTGACGATGAAACACAGAAATTGCGTCGGAATTAAATACAAATGGCACAATGCCAACTTAAGTACAAGAAGACTGACTATTCCTACTGACCATTCCTGTGACACTAGTTACAGATTCCGATGCTTCACTTCAGGTTTACTGTATCCCTTGGACCTTCTTATTGACGATGAAACACAGAAATTGCATCGGAATTAAATACAAAAGGCACAATGCCGACTTAAGGACAAGAAGACTGACTCTTCCTACTGACAATTCCTGTGACACTAGTTATAGATTCCGATGCTTCAATTCAGGTTTGCTGTATTCCTTGGACCTTCTTATTGACGATGAAACACAGAAATTGCGTCGGAATTAAATACAAATGGCACAATGCCAACTTAAGTACAAGAAGACTGACTCTTCCTACTGACCATTCCTGAGACACTAGTTATAGATTCCGATTTTTTACACCAGGTTTTCTGTATCCCTTGGACCTTCTTATTGACGACAAAACACAGAAATTGCATCGGAAATTAATACAAAAGGCATAATGCCGACTTAAGTACAAGAAGACTGACTCTTCCTACTGTCTAAGTTTTGAATCATTCCTCTGACACTAGTTACAGATTCCGATGCTTCACTTCAGGTTTACTGTATCCCTTGGACCTTCTTATTGATGATTAAACACAGAAATTGCATCGGAATTAAATACAAAAGGCACAATGCCGACATAAGTACATGAAGACCGACACTTCTTACTGACTATGGTTTAACCCATTCCTGTGACACTAGTTATAGATTTCCATGCATCACTCCAGGTTTACTGTATCCCTTGGACCTTCTTATTGACGATGAAACACAGAAATGGCGTCGGAATTAAATACAAAATTCACAATGCCGACTTAAGTACATGAAGAACGACACTTCTTACTGACAATGTTTTGAACTATTACTGTAACACTAGTTATAGATTCCGATGCTTCACTTCAGGTTTACTGTATCCCTTGGACCTTCTTATTGACGATGAAACACATAAATTGCATCAGAATTAAATACAAAAGGCACAATGCCGACTTAAGGGCAAGAAGACTGACTCTTCCTACTGACCATTCCTGTGACACTAGTTATGGATTCCGATGCTTCACTTCAGGTTTACTGTACCTCTTGGACCTTCTTATTGACGATGAAACACAGAAATTTCATCGGAATTAAATACAAAAGGCACAATGCCGACTTAAGTACAAGAAGACTGACTCTTCCTACTGTCTAAGTTTTGAACCATTCCTCTGAGACTAGTTATAGATTCCGATGCTTTACTTCAGGTTTACTGTATCCCTTGGACCTTCTTATTGGCGATGAAACACTGAAATTGCATCAAAATTAAATACAAAAGGCACAATGCCGACGTATGTACATGAAGACCGACACTTCTTACTGACTATGTTTTGAACCATTCCTGTGACACTAGTTATAGATTCCGATGCTTCACTTCAGGTTTACTGTATCCCTTGGACCTTCTTTTTGACGATGAAACACAGAAATTGCATCGGAATTAAGTACAAAAGGCACAATGCCGACTTAAGTACATGAAGACCGACACTTCTTACTGACTATGCTTTTGAACCATTCCTGTGACACTAGTTATAGATTCCGAAGCTACACTTCACGTTTACTGTATCCCTTGGACGTTCTTATTGACGAAGAAACACAGAAATTGCATCGGAATTAAATACAAATGGCACAATGCCAACTTAAGTACAAGAAGACTGACTCTTCCTACTGACCATTCCTGTGACACTAGTTACAGATTCCGATGCTTCACTTCAGGTTTACTGTATTCCTTGGACCTTCTTATTGACGATGAAACACAGAAATTGCGTCGGAATTAAATACAAATGGCACAATGCCAACTTAAGTACAAGAAGACTGACTCTTCCTACTGACCATTCCTGTGACACTAGTTACAGATTCCGATGCTTCACTTCAGGTTTACTGTATCCCTTGGACCTTCTTATTGACGATGAAACACAGAAATTGCATCGGAATTAAATACAAAAGGCACAATGCCGACTTAAGGACAAGAAGACTGACTCTTCCTACTGACAATTCCTGTGACACTAGTTATAGATTCCGATGCTTCACTTCAGGTTTACTGTATTCCTTGGACCTTCTTATTGACGATGAAACACAGAAATTGCGTCGGAATTAAATACAAATGGCACAATGCCAACTTAAGTACAAGAAGACTGACTCTTCCTACTGACCATTCCTGTGACACTAGTTATAGATTCCGATTTTTTACACCAGGTTTTCTGTATAGCTTGGACCTTCCTATTGACGACGAAACACAGAAATTGCATCGGAAATTAATACAAAAGGCATAATGCCGACTTAAGTACAAGAAGACTGACTCTTCCTACTGTCTAAGTTTTGAACCATTCCTCTGACACTAGTTACAGATTCCGATGCTTCACTTCAGGTTTACTGTATCCCTTGGACCTTCTTATTGATGATTAAACACAGAAATTGCATCGGAATTAAATACAAAAGGCACAATGCCGACATAAGTACATGAAGACGGACACTTCTTACTGACTATGGTTTAACCCATTCCTGTGACACTAGTTATAGATTTCCATGCTTCACTCCAGGTTTACTGTTTACCTTGGACCTACTTATTGAAGATGAAACACAGAAATGGCATCGGAATTAAATACAAAAGACACAATGCCACCTTAAGTACATGAAGACCGACACTTCTTACGGACTATGTTTTGACCCATTCCTGTGACACTAGTTATAGATTTCCATGCATCACTCCAGGTTTACTGTATCCCTTGGACCTTCTTATTGACGATGAAACACAGAAATCGCGTCGGAATTAAATACAAAATTCACAATGCCGACTTAAGTACATGAAGAACGACACTTCTTACTGACTATGTTTTGAACCATTACTGTAACACTAGTTATAGATTCCGATGCTTCACTTCAGGTTTACTGTATCCCTTGGACCTTCTTATTGACGATGAAACACATAAATTGCATCAGAATTAAATACAAAAGGCACAATGCCAACTTAAGGGCAAGAAGACTGACTCTTCCTACTGACCATACCTGTGACACTAGTTATAGATTCCGATGCTTCACTTCAGGTTTACTGTACCTCTTGGACCTTCTTATTGACGATGAAACACAGAAATTTCATCGGAATTAAATACAAAAGGCACAATGCCGACTTAAGTACAAGAAGACTGACTCTTCCTACTGTCTAAGTTTTGAACCATTCCTCTGAGACTAGTTATAGATTCCGATGCTTTACTTCAGGTTTACTGTATCCCTTGGACCTTCTTATTGGCGATGAAACACTGAAATTGCATCAAAATTAAATACAAAAGGCACAATGCCGACGTATGTACATGAAGACCGACACTTCTTACTGACTATGTTTTGAACCATTCCTGTGACACTAGTTATAGATTCCGATGCTTCACTTCATGTTTACTGTATCCCTTGGACCTTCTTTTTGACGATGAAACACAGAAATTGCATCGGAATTAAGTACAAAAGGCACAATGCCGACTTAAGTACATGAAGACCGACACTACTTACTGACTATGTTTTGAACCATTCCTGAGACACTAGTTATGGATTCCGATGCTTCACTCAAGGTTTACTGTATCCCTTGGACCTTCTTATTGACGATGAAACACAGAAATTGCATCGGACTTAAATACAAAAGGCACAATGCCGACTTAAGTACAAAAAGACTGACTCTTCCTACTGACCATTCCTGTGACACTAGTCATAGATTCCGATTCTTTACACCAGGTTTACTGTACCCCTTGGACCTTCTTATTGACGACGAAACACAGAAATTGCATCGGAAATTAATACAAAAGGCACAATGCCGACTTAAGTACAAGAAGACTGATTCTTCCTACTGTCTAAGTTTTGAACCATTCCTCTGACACTAGTTATAGATTCCGATGCTTCACTTCAGGTTTACTGTATCCCTTGGACCTTCTTTTTGACGATGAAACACAGAAATTGCATCGGAATTAAGTACAAAAGGCACAATGCCGACTTAAGTACATGAAGACCGACACTTCTTACTGACTATGCTTTTGAACCATTCCTGTGACACTAGTTATAGATTCCGAAGCTACACTTCACGTTTACTGTATCCCTTGGACGTTCTTATTGACGAAGAAACACAGAAATTGCATCGGAATTAAATACAAATGGCACAATGCCAACTTAAGTACAAGAAGACTGACTCTTCCTACTGACCATTCCTGTGACACTAGTTACAGATTCCGATGCTTCACTTCAGGTTTACTGTATTCCTTGGACCTTCTTATTGACGATGAAACACAGAAATTGCGTCGGAATTAAATACAAATGGCACAATGCCAACTTAAGTACAAGAAGACTGACTCTTCCTACTGACCATTCCTGTGACACTAGTTACAGATTCCGATGCTTCACTTCAGGTTTACTGTATCCCTTGGACCTTCTTATTGACGATGAAACACAGAAATTGCATCGGAATTAAATACAAAAGGCACAATGCCGACTTAAGGACAAGAAGACTGACTCTTCCTACTGACAATTCCTGTGACACTAGTTATAGATTCCGATGCTTCACTTCAGGTTTACTGTATTCCTTGGACCTTCTTATTGACGATGAAACACAGAAATTGCGTCGGAATTAAATACAAATGGCACAATGCCAACTTAAGTACAAGAAGACTGACTCTTCCTACTGACCATTCCTGTGACACTAGTTATAGATTCCGATTTTTTACACCAGGTTTTCTGTATAACTTGGACCTTCCTATTGACGACGAAACACAGAAATTGCATCGGAAATTAATACAAAAGGCATAATGCCGACTTAAGTACAAGAAGACTGACTCTTCCTACTGTCTAAGATTTTAACCATTCCTCTGACACTAGTTACAGATTCCGATGCTTCACTTCAGGTTTACTGTATCCCTTGGACCTTCTTATTGATGATTAAACACAGAAATTGCATCGGAATTAAATACAAAAGGCACAATGCCGACATAAGTACATGAAGACGGACACTTCTTACTGACTATGGTTTAACCCATTCCTGTGACACTAGTTATAGATTTCCATGCTTCACTCCAGGTTTACTGTTTACCTTGGACCTACTTATTGAAGATGAAACACAGAAATGGCATCGGAATTAAATACAAAAGACACAATGCCACCTTAAGTACATGAAGACCGACACTTCTTACGGACTATGTTTTGACCCATTCCTGTGACACTAGTTATAGATTTCCATGCATCACTCCAGGTTTACTGTATCCCTTGGACCTTCTTATTGACGATGAAACACAGAAATCGCGTCGGAATTAAATACAAAATTCACAATGCCGACTTAAGTACATGAAGAACGACACTTCTTACTGACTATGTTTTGAACCATTACTGTAACACTAGTTATAGATTCCGATGCTTCACTTCAGGTTTACTGTATCCCTTGGACCTTCTTATTGACGATGAAACACATAAATTGCATCAGAATTAAATACAAAAGGCACAATGCCAACTTAAGGGCAAGAAGACTGACTCTTCCTACTGACCATTCCTGTGACACTAGTTATAGATTCCGATGCTTCACTTCAGGTTTACTGTACCTCTTGGACCTTCTTATTGACGATGAAACACAGAAATTTCATCGGAATTAAATACAAAAGGCACAATGCCGACTTAAGTACAAGAAGACTGACTCTTCCTGCTGTCTAAGTTTTGAACCATTCCTCTGAGACTAGTTATAGATTCCGATGCTTTACTTCAGGTTTACTGTATCCCTTGGACCTTCTTATTGGCGATGAAACACTGAAATTGCATCAAAATTAAATACAAAAGGCACAATGCCGACGTATGTACATGAAGACCGACACTTCTTACTGACTATGTTTTGAACCATTCCTGTGACACTAGTTATAGATTCCGATGCTTCACTTCATGTTTACTGTATCCCTTGGACCTTCTTTTTGACGATGAAACACAGAAATTGCATCGGAATTAAGTACAAAAGGCACAATGCCGACTTAAGTACATGAAGACCGACACTACTTACTGACTATGTTTTGAACCATTCCTGAGACACTAGTTATGGATTCCGATTCTTCACTCAAGGTTTACTGTATCCCTTGGACCTTCTTATTGACGATGAAACACAGAAATTGCATCGGACTTAAATACAAAAGGCACAATGCCGACTTAAGTACAAAAAGACTGACTCTTCCTACTGACCATTCCTGTGACACTAGTCATAGATTCCGATTCTTTACACCAGGTTTACTGTACCCCTTGGACCTTCTTATTGACGACGAAACACAGAAATTGCATCGGAAATTAATACAAAAGGCACAATGCCGACTTAAGTACAAGAAGACTGATTCTTCCTACTGTCTAAGTTTTGAACCATTCCTCTGACACTAGTTATAGATTCCGATGCTTCACTTCAGGTTTACTGTATCCCTTGGACCTTCTTAATGACGATGAAACACAGAAATTGCATCGGAAGTAAATTCAAGAGGCACAATGCCGACATAAATACATGAAGACCGACACATCTTACTGACTACGTTTAACCCATTCCTGTGGCACTAGTTATTGGTTTCCATGCTTCACTCCAGGTTTACTGTATACCTTAGACCTACTTATTGACGATGAAACACAGAAATTTCATCGGAATTAAATATAAAAGACACAATGCCGACTTAAGTACATGAAGACCGACACTTCTTACTGACTATGTTTTGACCCATTCTTGTGACACTAGTTATAGATTTCCATGCTCCACTCCAGGTTTACTGTATCCCTTTGACCTTCTTATTGACGATGAAACACAAAAATGGCATCGGAATTAAATACAAAATTCACAATGCCGACTTAAGTACATGAAGACCGACACTTCCTACTGACTATGATTTGAACCATTACTGTAACACTAGTTATAGATTCCGATGCTTCACTTCAGGTTTACTGTATTCCTTGGACCTTCTTATTGACGATGAAACACAGAAATTGCGTCGGAATTAAATACAAATGGCACAATGCCAACTTAAGTACAAGAAGACTGACTATTCCTACTGACCATTCCTGTGACACTAGTTACAGATTCCGATGCTTCACTTCAGGTTTACTGTATCCCTTGGACCTTCTTATTGACGATGAAACACAGAAATTGCATCGGAATTAAATACAAAAGGCACAATGCCGACTTAAGGACAAGAAGACTGACTCTTCCTACTGACAATTCCTGTGACACTAGTTATAGATTCCGATGCTTCACTTCAGGTTTGCTGTATTCCTTGGACCTTCTTATTGACGATGAAACACAGAAATTGCGTCGGAATTAAATACAAATGGCACAATGCCAACTTAAGTACAAGAAGACTGACTCTTCCTACTGACCATTCCTGTGACACTAGTTATAGATTCCGATTTTTTACACCAGGTTTTCTGTATCCCTTGGACCTTCTTATTGACGACGAAACACAGAAATTGCATCGGAAATTAATACAAAAGGCATAATGCCGACTTAAGTACAAGAAGACTGACTCTTCCTACTGTCTAAGTTTTGAACCATTCCTCTGACACTAGTTACAGATTCCGATGCTTCACTTCAGGTTTACTGTATCCCTTGGACCTTCTTATTGATGATTAAACACAGAAATTGCATCGGAATTAAATACAAAAGGCACAATGCCGACATAAGTACATGAAGACCGACACTTCTTACTGACTATGGTTTAACCCATTCCTGTGACACTAGTTATAGATTTCCATGCATCACTCCAGGTTTGCTGTATCCCTTGGACCTTCTTATTGACGATGAAACACAGAAATGGCGTCGGAATTAAATACAAAATTCACAATGCCGACTTAAGTACATGAAGAACGACACGTCTTACTGACTATGTTTTGAACCATTACTGTAACACTAGTTATAGATTCCGATGCTTCACTTCAGGTTTACTGTATCCCTTGGACCTTCTTATTGACGATGAAACACATAAATTGCATCAGAATTAAATACAAAAGGCACAATGCCGACTTAAGGGCAAGAAGACTGACTCTTCCTACTGACCATTCCTGTGACACTAGTTATAGATTCCGATGCTTCACTTCAGGTTTACTGTATCCCTTGGACCTTCTTTTTGACGATGAAACACAGAAATTGCATCGGAATTAAGTACAAAAGGCACAATGCCGACTTAAGTACATGAAGACCGACACTTCTTACTGACTATGCTTTTGAACCATTCCTGTGACACTAGTTATAGATTCCGAAGCTACACTTCACGTTTACTGTATCCCTTGGACGTTCTTATTGACGAAGAAACACAGAATTGCATCGGAATTAATTACAAAAGGCACAATGCGGACTTAAGGACAAGAAGACTGACTCTTCCCACTGACCATTCCTGTGACAGTAGTTATCGATTCCGATGTTTCACTCCAGGTTTACTGTATCCCTTGGACCTTCTTATTGACGATGAAACACAGAAATTGCATCGGAATTAAATACAAAAGTCACAATGCCGACTTAAGTACATGAAGACCGACACTTCTTACTGACTATGTTTTGACCCATTCCTGTGACACTAGTTATAGATTTCCATGCTTCACTCCAGGTTTACTGTATACCTTGGACCTACATATTGACGATGAAACACAGAAATGGCATCAGAATTAAATACAAAAGGCACAATGCCGACTAAAGTACGTGAAGACCGTCACTTCTTACTGTCTATGTTTTGAACCATTCCTGTAACACTAGTTATAGATTCCGATGCTTCACTTCAGGTTCACTGTATCTCTTGGACCTTCTTATTGACGATGAAACACAGAAATTGTATCGGAATTAAATACAAAATTGACAATGCCGACTTAAGTACATGAAGAACGACACATCTTAATGACTATGATTTGAACCATTCCTGTGACACTAGTTATAGATTCCGATGCTTCACTTCAGGTTTACTGTATCCCTTGGACTTTCTTATTGACGATGAAACACAGAAATTGCATCGGAATTAAATACAAAAGGCACAATGCCGACTTAAGTACATGAAGACCGACACTACTTACTGACTATGTTTTGAACCATTCCTGAGACACTAGTTATGGATTCCGATGCTTCACTCAAGGTTTACTGTATCCCTTGGACCTTCTTATTGACGATGAAACACAGAAATTGCATCGGACTTAAATACAAAAGGCACAATGCCGACTAAAGTACAAAAAGACTGACTCTTCCTACTGACCATTCCTGTGACACTAGTTATATATTCCGATTCTTTACACCAGGTTTACTGTATCCCTTGGACCTTCTTATTGACGATGAAACACAGAAATTGCATCGGAATTAAATACAAAAGCACAATGCCGACGTATGTACATGAAGACCGACACTTCTTACTGACTATGTTTTGAACCATTCCTGTGACACTAGTTGTAGATTCCGATGCTTCACTTCAGGTTTACTGTATCCCTTGGACCTTCTTATTGTCGATGAAACACAGAAATTGCATCGGAATTAAATACAAAAGGCACAATGCCGACTTAAGTACATGAAGACCGACACTTCTTATTTACTATGTTTTGAACCATTCCTGCAACACTAGTTATAGATTCCGATGCTTCACTTCAGGTTTACTGTATCCCTTGGACGTTCTTATTGACGATGAAACACAGAAATTGCATCGGAATTAAATACAAAAGGCACAATGCCGACTTAAGTACAATAAGACTTACTCTTCCTACTGACCATTCCTGTGACACTAGTTATAGATTCCGATGCTACACTTCAGGTTTACTGTATCCCTTGGACCTTCTTATTGACGAAGAAACACAGAAATTGCATCGGAATTAAATACAAAAGGCACAATGCCGACTTAAGGACAAGAAGACTGACTCTTCCCACTGACCATTCCTGTGACAGTGGTTATAGATTCCGTGCTTCACTCCAGGTTTACTGTATCCCTTGGACCTTCTTATTGACGATGAAACACAGAAATTGCATCGGAATTAAATACAAAAGGCACAATGCTGACTTAAGTACATGAAGACCGACACTTCTTGCTGACTATGTTTTGAACCATTCCTGTGACACTAGTTATAGATTCCGATGCATCACTTCAGGTTTACTGTCTCCCTTGGACCTTCGTATCGACGATGAAACACGGAAATTGCATCGGAATTAAATACAAAAGGCACAATGCCGACTTAAGGACAAGAAGACTGACAGTTCTTACTGTCTATGTTTAGAACCACTCCTGTGACACTAGATATAGATTCCGATGCTTCACTTCAGGTTTACTGTATCTCTTTGACATTCTTATTGTCGATGAAACACAGAAATTGCATCGGAATTAAATAGAAAAGGCACAATGCCGACTTAAGTACATGAAGACCGACTCTTCCTACTATCTAAGTTGTGAACCATTCCTGTGGCACTAGTTATAGATCCTGATGCTTCACTTCAGGTTTACTGTATCCCTTGGACCTTCTTATTGACGATGAAACACAGAAATTGCATCGGAATTAAATACAAGAGCACAATGCTGACTTAAGTACAAGGGGACTGACTCTTCCTAATGTCTAAGTTTGAACCATTCCACTGACACTAGTTATAGATTCCGATGCATCACTCCAGGTTTACTGTATCCCTTGGACCTTCTTATTGACGATGAAACACAGATATTGCATCGGAATTAAATACAAAAGGCACAATGCCGACGAATGTACATGAAGACCGACACTTCTTACTGACTATGTTTCGAACCATTCCTGTGACACTAGTTATAGATTCCGATGCTTCACTTCAGGTTTACTGTATCCCTTGGACCTTCTTATTGACGATGAAACACAGAAATTGCATCGGAATTAAATACAAGAACACAATGCTGACTTAAGTACAAGGGGACTGACTCTTCCTAATGTCTAAGTTTGAACCATTCCTGTGACACTAGTTATAGATTCCGATGCATCACTCCAGGTTTACTGTATCCGTTGGACCTTCTTATTGACGATGAAACACAGAAATTGCATCGGAATTAAATACAGAAGGCACAATGCCGACTTATGTACATGAAGACCGACACTTCTTATTGACTATGTTTTGAACCATTCCTGCAACACTAGTTATAGATTCCGATGCTTCACTTCAAGTTTACTGTATCCCTTGGACCTTCTTATTGACGATGAAACACAGAAATTGCATCGGAATTAAATACAAGAGGCACAATTCCGACTTAAGGACAATAAGACTGACTCTTCCTACTGACCATTCCTGTGACACTAGTTATAGATTCCGATGCTTCACTTCAGGCTTACTGTATCTCTTGGACCTTCTTATTGACGAAGAAACACAGAAATTGCATCGGAATTAAATACAAAAGGCACAATGCCGACTTAAGGACAAGAAGACTGACTCTTCCCACTGACCATTCCTGTGACAGTAGTTATAGATTCCGATGCTTCACTCCAGGTTTACTGTATCCCTTGGACCTTCTTATTGACGATGAAACACAGAAATTGCATCGGAATTAAATACAAAGGCACAATGCCGACTTAAGTACATGAAGACCGACACTTCTTACTGACTATGTTTTGAACCATTCCTGTGACACTAGTTATAGATTCCGATGCATCACTTTAGGTTTACTGTCTCCCTTGGACCTTCTTATCGACGATGAAACACAGAAATTGCATCGGAATTAAATACAAAAGGCACAATGCCGACTTAAGGACAAGAAGACTGACAGTTCTTACTGTCTATGTTTTGAACCACTCCTGTGACACTAGATATAGATTCCGATGCTTCATTTCAGGTTTACTGTATCCCTCTGACATTCTTAATGACGATGAAACACAGAAATTGCATCGGAATTAAATAGAAAAGGCACAATGCCGACTTAAGTACATGAAGACCGACTCTTCCTACTATCTGAGTTTTGAACCATTCCTGTGTCACTAGTTATAGATTCTGATGCATCGCTTCTGGTGTACTGTACTCCTTGGACCTTCTTATTGACGATGAAACACAGAAACTGCATCCGATTAAATTCAAAATGCACATTGCCGACTTAAGTACAAGAAGACTGACTCTTCCTAATGTCTAAGTTTTGAACCATTCCTGTGACACTAGTTATAGATTCCGATGCTTCACTTCAGGTTTACTGTATCGCTTGGACGTTCTTACTGACGATGAAACACAAAAATTGCATCGGAATTAAATACAAAAGGCTCAATGCCGACTTAAGTACATGAAGACCGACACTTCTTACTGACTATGTTTTGAACCATTCCTGTAACACTAGTTATAGATTCCGATGCTTCACTTCAGGTTTACTGTATCCCATGGACCTTCTGATTGACGATGAAACACAGAAATTGCATAGGAATTAAATACAAAAGGCACAATGCCGAGTTAAGGACAAGAAGACTGATTCTCCCTACTGACCATTTTTGTGACACTGGTTATAGATTCCGATTCTTCACACTAGGTTTACTGTATCCCTTGGATCTTCTTATTGACGATGAAACACAGAAATTGCATCGGAATCAAATACAAAATGCACAATGCCGACTTAAGGGCAAGAAGACCGACACTTCTTACTGACTATGTTTTGAACCATTCCTGTGACACTAGTTATAGATTCCGATACTTCACTTCAGGTTTACCGTATCCCTTGGACCTTCTTATTGACGATGAAACACAGAAATTGCATCGGAATTTAATACAAAAGGCACAATGCGGACTTAAGTACAAGAGGACCGACTCTTCCTACTGTCTAAGTTTGAACCATTCCTGTGACACTAGTTATAGATTCCGATGCATCACTCCAGGTTTACTGTATCCCTTGGACCTTCTTATTGACGATGAAACACAGAAATTGCATCGGAATTAAACACAAAAGGCTTGATGCCGACTTAAGTACATGAAGACCGACACTTCTTACTTACTATGTTTTGAACCATTCCTGTAACACTAGTTATAGATTCCGATGCTTCACTTCAGGTTTACTGCATCCATTCGACCTTCTTATTGACGATGAAACACAGAAATTGCATCGGAAATAAATACAACAGGCTCGATGCCGACTTAAGTACATGAAGACCGACACTTCTTACTGACTATGTTTTGAACCATTCCTGTGACACTAGATATAGATTCCGATGCTTCACTTCAGGTTTACTGTATCCCATGGACCTTCTTATTGACGATGAAACACAGAAATTGCATAGGAATTAAATACAAAAGGCACAATGCCGAGTTAAGGACAAGAAGACTGATTCTCCCTACTGACCATTTTTGTGACACTAGTTATAGATTCCGATTCTTCACACTAGGTTTACTGTATCCCTTGGACCTTCTTATTGACGATGAAACACAGAAATTGCATCGGAATTAAATACAAAAGGCACAATGCAAACTTATGTACAAGAAGACTGACTCTTCCTACTGTCTAAGTTTTGAACCATTCCTCTGCCACTAGTTATAGTTTCCGATGCTTCACTTAAGGTTTACTGTATCCCTAAGACCTTCTTATTGACGATGAAACACAGGAATTGCATCGGAATTAAATGCAAAAGGCACAATGACGACCCAAGTACAAGGAGACTGGCTCTTCTTACTGTCTATGTTTTGAACCTTTCCTGTGACACTAGTTATAGATTCCGATACTTCACTTCAGGTTTACTGTATCCCTTGGACCTTCTTATTGACGATGAAACACAGAAATTGCATCGGAATTTAATACAAAAGGCACAATGCGGACTTAAGTACAAGAAGACTGACTCTTCCTACTGCCTAAGTTTGAACCATTCCTGTGACACTAGTTATAGATTCCGATGCATCACTCCAGGTTTACTGTATCCCTTGGACCTTCTTATTGTCGATGAAATACAGAAATTGCATCGGAATTAAACACAAAAGGCTCGATGCCGACTTAAGTACATGAAGACCGACACTTCTTACTGACTATGTTTTGAACCATTCCTGTAACACTAGTTATAGATTCCGATGCTTCACTTCAGGTTTACTGTATCCATTCGACCCTCCTATTGACGATGAAACACAGAAGTTGCATCGGAATTAAATACAAAAGGCTCGATGCCGACTTAAGTACATGAAGACCGACACTTCTTACAGACTATGTTTTGAACCATTCCTGTGACACTAGTTATAGTTTCCGATGCTTCACTTCAGGTTTACTGTATCCCTTGGACCTTCTTACTGACGATGAAACAGAGAAATTGCATCGGAATTAAATTCAAAAGGCACAATTCCGGCTTAAGTACAAGAAGACTGACTCTTCCTACTGTCTAAGTTTTGATCCATTTCTCTGACACTAGTTGTAGATTCCGATGCTTCACTTCAGGTTTAATGTATCCCTTGGACCTTCTTATTGACGAAGAAACACAGAAATTGCATCGGAATTAAATACAAAAGGCACAATGCCGACCTAAGGACAAGAAGACTGACTCTTCCTACTGACCATTCCTGTGACACTAGTTATAGATTCCGATGCTTCACTTCAGGTTTACTGTATCCCTTGGACCTTCTTATTGACGTTGAAACACAGAAATTGCATCGGAATTACATACAAAAGGCACAATGCCGACTTAAGTACATGAAGACCGACACTTCTTACTGACTTTGTTTTGAACCATTCCTGTGACACCAGTTATAGATTCCGATGCTTCACTTCAGGTTTACTGTATCCCTCGGACTTTCTTATTGACGATGAAGCACAGAAATTGCATCGGAATTAAATACAAAAGGCACAATGCCGACTTAAGTACAAGAAGACTGACTCTTCCTACAGTCTATGTTTTGAACCATTCCTGTGACACTAGTTATAGATACCGATGCTTCACTTCAGGTTTACTGTATCCCTTGGACCTTCTTATTGACGATGAAACACAGAAATTGCATCGGAAATAAATACAAAAGGCACAATGACGACTTAAGTACATGAAGACCGACACTTCTTACTGACTATGATTTGAACCATTCCTGTGACACTAGTTATAGATTCCGATGCTTCACTCCAGGTTCGCTGCATCCGTTGTACCTTCTTATTGACGATGAAACACAGAAATTGCATCGGAATTAAATACAAAAGGCACAATGCCGGCTTAAGGACAAGAAGACTGACTCTTCCTACTGACCATTCCTGTGACACTAGTGATAGATTCCGATTCTTCACACCAGGTTTACTGTATCACTTGGACCTTGTTATTGACGATGAAACACAGAAATTGCATCGGAATTAAATACAAAAGGCACAATTCCGACTTAATTACAAGAAGACTGACTTTTCCTACCGTCAAAGATTTGAACCATTCCTCTGACACTAGTTATAGATTCCGATGCTTCACTCCAGGTTTACTGTATCCCTTGGACCTTCTTATTGACGATGAAACACAGAAATTGCATCGGAATTATATACAAAAGGCACAATGCCGACTTAAGTACATGAAGACCGACACTTCTTACTGACTATGTTTCGAACCATTCCTGTGACACTAGTTATAGATTCCGATGCTTCACTTCAGGTTTACTGTAATCCTTGGACCTTCTTATTGACGATGAAACACAGAAATTGCATCGGAATTAAATACAAAATACACAATGCCGACTTAAGTACAAGAAGACTGACTCTTCCTACTGTCTAAGTTTTGAACCATTCCTGTGACACTAGTTATAGATTCTGATGCTTCACTCAGGTTTACTGTATCCCTTGGACCTTCTTATTGACGATGAAACACAGAAATTGCATCCGAATTAAATAAAAATGCACATTGCCGACTTAAGTACAAGAGGACTGACTCTTCCTAATGTCTAAGTTTTGAACCATTCCTGTGACACTAGTTATAGATTCCGATGCTTCACTTCAGGTTTACTGTATCGCTTGGACCTTCTTACTGACGATGAAACACAAAAATTGCATCGGAATTAAATACAAAAGGCTCAATGCCGACTTAAGTACATGTAGACCGACACTTCTTACTGACTATGTTTTGAACCATTCCTGTAACACTAGTTATAGATTCCGATGCTTCACTTCAGGTTTACTGTATCCCATGGACCTTCTTATTGACGATGAAACACAGAAATTGCATAGGAATTAAATACAAAAGGCACAATGCGTAGTTAAGGACAAGAAGACTGATTCTCCCTACTGACCATTTTTGTGACACTAGTTATAGATTCCGATTCTTCACATTAGGTTTACTGTATCCCTTGGACCTTCTTATTGACGATGAAACACAGAAATTGCATCGGAATTAAATACAAAATGCACAATGCCTACTTATGTACAAGAAGACTGACTCTTCCTACTGTCTAAGTTTTGAACCATTCCTCTGCCACTAGTTATAGTTTCCGATGCTTCACTTAAGGTTTACTGTATCCCTAAGACCTTCTTATTGACGATGAAACACAGGAATTGCATCGGAATTAAATGCAAAAGGCACAATGACGACTCAAGTACAAGGAGACTGGCTCTTCTTACTGTCTATGTTTTGAACCTTTCCTGTGACACTAGTTATAGATTCCGATACTTCACTTCAGGTTTACTGTATCCCTTGGACCTTCTTATTGACGATGAAACACAGAAATTGCATCGGAATTTAATACAAAAGGCACAATGTGGACTTAAGTACAAGAAGACTGACTCTTCCTACTGTCTAAGTTTGAACCATTCCTGTGACACTAGTTATAGATTCCGATGCATCACTCCAGGTTTACTGTATCCCTTGGACCTTCGTATTGTCGATGAAACACAGAAATTGCATCGGAATTAAACACAAAAGGCTCGATGCCGACTTAAGTACATGAAGACCGACACTTCTTACTGACTATGTTTTGAACCATTCCTGTGACACTAGTTTTAGATTCCGATGCATCACTTCAGGTTTACTGTCTCCCTTGGACCTTCTTATCGACGATGAAACACAGAAATTGCATCGGAATTAAATACAAAAGGCACAACGCCGACTTAAGGACAAGAAGACTGACAGTTCTTACTGTCTATGTTTTGAACCACTCCTGTGACACTAGATATAGATTCCAATGCTTCACTTCAGGTTTACTGTATCCCTCTGACATTCTTAATGACGATGAAACACAGAAATTGCATCGGAATTAAATAGAAAAGGCACAATGCCGACTTAAGTACAAGAAGACTGACTCTTCCTACTGTCTAAGTTTGAACCATTCCTGTGACACTAGTTATAGATTCCGATGCATCACTCCAGGTTTACTGTATCCCTTGGACCTTCTTATTGTCGATGAAACACAGAAATTGCATCGGAATTAAACACAAAAGGCTCGATGCCGACTTAAGTACATGAAGACCGACACTTCTTACTGACTATGTTTTGAACCAGTCCTGTAACACTAGTTATAGATTCCGATGCTTCACTTCAGGTTTACTGTATCCATTCGACCTTCTTATTGACGATGAAACACAGAAATTGCATCGGAATTAAATACAAAAGGCTCGATGCCGACTTAAGTACATGAAGACCGACACTTCTTACTGACTATGTTTTGAACCATTCCTGTGACACTAGTTATAGTTTCCGATGCTTCACTTCAGGTTTACTGTATCCCTTGGACCTTCTTACTGACGATGAAACAGAGAAATTGCATCGGAATGAAATTGAAAAGGCACAATGCCGGCTTAAGTACAAGAAGACTGACTCTTCCTACTGTCTAAGTTTTGATCCATTTCTCTGACACTAGTTGTAGATTCCGATGCTTCACTTCAGGTTTAATGTATCCCTTGGACCTTCTTAATGACCATGAAACACAGAAATTGCATCGGAATTAAATACAAAAGGCACAATGCCGGCTTAAGGACAAGAAGACTGACTCTTCCTACTGACCATTCCTGTGACACTAGTTATAGATTCCGATTCTTCACACCAGGTTTACTGTATCACTTGGACCTTGTTATTGACGATGAAACACAGAAATTGCATCGGAATTATATACAAAAGGCACAATGCCGACTTAAGTACATGAAGACCGACACTTCTTACTGACTATGTTTTGAACCATTCCTGTGACACTAGTTATAGATTCCGATGCATCACTTCAGGTTTACTGTCTCCCTTGGACCTTCTTATTGACGTTGAAACACAGAAATTGCATCGGAATTACATACAAAAGGCACAATGCCGACTTAAGTACATGAAGACCGACACTTCTTACTGACTTTGTTTTGAACCATTCCTGTGACACCAGTTATAGATTCCGATGCTTCACTCCAGGTTCGCTGCATCCGTTGTACCTTCTTATTGACGATGAAACACAGAAATTGCATCGGAATTAAATACAAAAGGCACAATGCCGGCTTAAGGACAAGAAGACTGACTCTTCCTACTGACCATTCCTGTGACACTAGTTATAGATTCCGATGCTTCACTTCAGGTTTACTGTATCCCTTGGACCTTCTTATTGACGTTGAAACACAGAAATTGCATCGGAATTACATACAAAAGGCACAATGCCGACTTAAGTACATGAAGACCGACACTTCTTACTGACTTTGTTTTGAACCATTCCTGTGACACCAGTTATAGATTCCGATGCTTCACTCCAGGTTCGCTGCATCCGTTGTACCTTCTTATTGACGATGAAACACAGAAATTGCATCGGAATTAAATACAAAAGGCACAATGCCGGCTTAAGGACAAGAAGACTGACTCTTCCTACTGACCATTCCTGTGACACTAGTTATAGATTCCGATTCTTCACACCAGGTTTACTGTATCACTTGGACCTTGTTATTGACGATGAAACACAGAAATTGCATCGGAATTATATACAAAAGGCACAATGCCGACTTAAGTACATGAAGACCGACACTTCTTACTGACTATGTTTTGAACCATTCCTGTGACACTAGTTATAGATTCCGATGCATCACTTCAGGTTTACTGTCTCCCTTGGACCTTCTTATCGACGATGAAACACAGAAATTGCATCGGAATTAAATACAAAAGGCACAACGCCGACTTAAGGACAAGAAGACTGACAGTTCTTATTGTCTATGTTTTGAACCACTCCTGTGACACTAGATATAGATTCCAATGCTTCACTTCAGGTTTACTGTATCCCTCTGACATTCTTAATGACGATGAAACACAGAAATTGCATCGGAATTAAATAGAAAAGGCACAATGCCGACTTAAGTACATGAAGACCGACTCTTCCTACTATCTAAGTTTTGAACCATTCCTGTGTCACTAGTTATAGATTCTGATGCATCGCTTCTGGTTTACTGTATTCCTTGGACCTTCTTATTGACGATGAAACACAGAAATTGCATCGGAATTAAATACAAAATGCACAATGCCGACTTAAGTACAAGAAGACTGACTCTTCCTACTGTCTAAGTTTTGAACCATTCCTGTGACACTAGTTATAGATTCTGATGCTTCACTCAGGTTTACTCTATCCCTTGGACCTTCTTATTGACGATGAAACACAGAAATTGCATCCGAATTAAATACAAAATGCACATTGCCGACTTAAGTACAAGAAGACTGACTCTTCCTAATGTCTAAGTTTTGAACCATTCCTGTGACACTAGTTATAGATTCCGATGCTTCACTTCAGGTTTACTGTATCGCTTGGATCTTCTTACTGGCGATGAAACACAAAAATTGCATCGGAATTAAATACAAAAGGCTCAATGCCGACTTAAGTACATGAAGACCGACACTTCTTACTGACTATGTTTTGAACCATTCCTGTAACACTAGTTATAGATTCCGATGCTTCACTTCAGGTTTACTGTATCCCATGGACCTTCTGATTGACGATGAAACACAGAAATTGCATAGGAATTAAATACAAAAGGCACAATGCCGAGTTAAGGACAAGAAGACTGATTCTCCCTACTGACCATTTTTGTGACACTAGTTATAGATTCCGATTCTTCACACTAGGTTTACTGTATCCCTTGCACCTTCTTATTGACGATGAAACACAGAAATTGCATCGGAATTAGATACAAAAGGCACAATGCCTACTTATGTACAAGAAGACTGACTCTTCCTACTGTCTAAGTTTTGAACCATTCCTCCGCCACTAGTTATAGTTTCCGATGCTTCACTTCAGGTTTACTGTATCCCTAAGACCTTCTTATTGACGATGAAACACAGGAATTGCATCGGAATTAAATGCAAAAGGCACAATGACGACTCAAGTACAAGGAGACTGGCTCTGCTTACTGTCTATGTTTTGAACCTTTCCTGTGACACTAGTTATAGATTCCGATACTTCACTTCAGGTTTACTGTATCCCTTGGACCTTCTTATTGACGATGAAACACAGAAATTGCATCGGAATTTAATACAAAAGGCACAATGCGGACTTAAGTACAAGAAGACTGACTCTTCCTACTGTCTAAGTTTGAACCATTCCTGTGACACTAGTTATAGATTTTGATGCATCACTCCAGGTTTACTGTATCCCTTGGATCTTCTTATTGACGATGAAACACAGAAATTGCATCGGAATTAAACACAAAAGGCTCGATGCCGACTTAAGTACATGAAGACCGACACTTCTTACTGACTATGTTTTGAACCATTCCTGTAACACTAGTTATAGATTCCGATGCTTCACTTCAGGTTTACTGTATCCATTCGACCTTCTTATTGACGATGAAACACAGAAATTGCATCGGAATTAAATACAAAAAGCTCGATGCCGACTTAAGTACATGAAGACCGATACTTCTTACTGACTATGTTTTGAACCATTCCTGTGCCACTAGTTATAGTTTCCGATGCTTCACTTCAGGTTTAGTGTATCCCTTGGACCTTCTTACTGACGATGAAACAGAGAAATTGCATCGGATTTAAATTCAAAAGGCACAATGCCGGCTTAAGTACAAGAAGACTGACTCTTCCTACTGTCTAAGTTTTGATCCATTTCTCTGACACTAGTTGTAGATTCCGATGCTTCACTTCAGGTTTAATGTATCCCTTGGACCTTCTTATTGACGATGAAACACAGAAATTGCATCGGAATTAAATACAAAAGGCACAATGCCGACCTAAGGACAAGAAGACTGACTCTTCCTACTGACCATTCCTGTGACACTAGTTATAGATTCCGATGCTTCACTTCAGGTTTACTGTACCCCTTGGACCTTCTTATTGACGTTGAAACACAGAAATTGCATCGGAATTACATACAAAAGGCACAATGCCGACTTAAGTACATGAATACCGACACTTCTTACTGACTATGTTTTGAACCATTCCTGTAACACTAGTTATAGATTCCGATGCTTCACTTCTGGTTTACTGTATCCCATGGACCTTCTTATTGACGATGAAACACAGAAATTGCATAGGAATTAAATACAAAAGGCACAATGCCGAGTTAAGGACAAGAAGACTGATTCTCCCTACTGACCATTTTTGTGACACTAGTTATAGATTCCGATTCTTCACACTAGGTTTACTGTATCCCTTGGACCTTCTTATTGACGATGAAACACAGAAATTGCATCGGAATTAGATACAAAAGGCACAATGCCTACTTATGTACAAGAAGACTGACTCTTCCTACTGTCTAAGTTTTGAACCATTCCTCTGCCACTAGTTATAGTTTCCGATGCTTCGCTTCAGGTTTACTGTATACCTTGGACCTTCTTTTTGACGATGAAACACAGAAATTGCATCGGAATTAAATACAAAAGTCTCGATGCCGACTTAAGTACATGAAGACCGACACTTCTTACTGACTATGTTTAGAACCATTCCTGTGACACTAGTTATAGTTTCCGATGCTTCACTTCAGGTTTACTGTATCCCTTGGACCTTCTTACTGACGATGAAACAGAGAAATTGCATCGGAATTAAATTCAAAAGGCACAATGCCGGCTTAAGTACAAGAAGACTGACTCTTCCTACTGTCTAAGTTTTGATCCATTTCTCTGACACTAGTTGTAGATTCCGATGCTTCACTTCAGGTTTAATGTATCCCTTGGACCTTCTTATTGACGATGAAACACAGAAATTGCATCGGAATTAAATACAAAAGACACAATGCCGACCTAAGGACAAGAAGACTGACTCTTCCTACTGACCATTCCTGTGACACTAGTTATAGATTCCGATGCTTCACTTCCGGTTTACTGTATCCCTTGGACCTTCTTATTGACGTTGAAACACAGAAATTGCATCGGAATTACATACAAAAGGCACAATGCCGACTTAAGTACATGAAGACCGACACTTCTCACTGACTTTGTTTTGAACCATTCCTTTGACACCAGTTATAGATTCCGATGCTTCACTTCAGGTTTACTGTATCCCTTGGACCTTCTTATTGTCGATGAAACACAGAAATTGCATCGGAATTAGATACAAAAGGCACAATGCCTACTTATGTACAAGAAGACTGACTCTTCCTACTGTCTAAGTTTTGAACCATTCCTCTGCCACTAGTTATAGTTTCCGATGCTTCACTTCAGGTTTACTGTATCCCTTGGACCTTCTTATTGACGATGAAACACAGAAATTGCATCGGAATTAAATACAAAAGGCACAATGCCGACTTAAGTACAAGAAGACTGACTCTTCCTACAGTCTATGTTTTGAACCATTCCTGTGACACTAGTTATAGATACCGATGCTTCACTTCAGGTTTACTGTATCCCTTGGACCTTCTTATTTAAGATGAAACACAGAAATTACATCGGAAATAAATACAAAAGGCACAATGTCGACTTAAGTACATGAAGACCGACACTTCTTACTCACTATGATTTGAACCATTCTTGTGACACTAGTTATAGATTCCGATGCTTCACTCCAGGTTCGCTGCATCCGTTGTACCTTCTTATCGACGATGAAACACAGAAATTGCATCGGAATTAAATACAAAAGGCACAATTCCGACTTAAGTACAAGAAGACTGACTTTTCCTACCGTCTAAGATTTGAACCATTCCTCTGACACTAGTTATAGATTCCGATGCTTCACTCCAGGTTTACTGTATCCCTTGGACCTTCTTATTGACGATGAAACACAGAAATTGCATCGGAATTATATACAAAAGGCACAATGCCGACTTAAGTACATGAAGACCGACACTTCTTACTGACTATGTTTTGAACCATTCCTGTGACACTAGTTATAGATTCCGATGCATCACTTCAGGTTTACTGTCTCCCTTGGACCTTCTTATCGACGATGAAACACAGAAATTGCATCGGAATTAAATACAAAAGGCACAATGCCGACTTAAGGACAAGAAGACTTACAGTTCTTACTGTCTATGTTTAAACCACTCCTGTGACACTAGATATAGATTCCGATGCTTCACTTCAGGTTTACTGAATCCCTCTGACATTCTTATTGACGATGAAATAACACAAATTGCAAGGGAATTAAATAGAAGAGGCACAATGCCGACTTATGTACAAGATAACTGACTCTTCTTACTGTCTATGTTTTGAACCATTCCTGTGACACTAGTTATAGATTCCGATGCTTCACTTCAGGTTTACTGTATCCCTCGGATCTTCTTATTGACGATGAAACACAGAAATTGCACCGGTATTAAATACAAAAGGCACAATGCCGACTTAAGTACAAGAGAACTGACTCTTCTTACTGGCTATGTTTTGAACCATTACTGTGACAGTAGTTATAGATTACGATGCTTCACTTCTGGTCAACTGTATCCCTCTGACCTTCTCATTGACGATGAAACACAGAAATTGCATCGGTATTAAATACGAAAGGCACAATGCCGACGTAAGTACAAGAAAACTGACTCTCCTTACAGTCTATGATTTGAACCATTCCTGTGACACTAGGTATAGATTCCGAAGCTTCACTTCTGGTTTACTGTATCCCTTGGACCTTCTTATTGACGATGAAACACAGAAATTGCATCGGAATTAAATACAAAAGACACAATGCCGACTTAAGTACAAGAAGACTGATTCTTCCTACTGTCTAAGATTTGAACCATTCCTGTGACACTAGTTATAGATTCCGATGCTTCACTCCGGGTTTACTGTATCCCTTGGACCTTCTTATTGACGATGAAACACAGATATTGCATCGGAATTAAATACAAAATTTACAATGCCGAATTAAGTACAAGGGTACTGACTCTTCCTAATGTCTAAGCTTTGAACCATTCCTGTGACACTAGGTATAGATTCCGAAGCTTCACTTCTGGTTTACTGTATCCCTTGGACCTTCTTATTGACGATGAAACACAGAAATTGCATCGTAATTAAATACAAAAGGCACAATGCCGACTTAAGTACAAGAAGACTGACTCTTCCTACTGTCTAAGTTTTGAACCGTTCCTGTGACACTAGTTATAGATTCAGATGCTTCACTGCAGGTTAACTGTATCCCTTGGACCTTCGTATTGACGACGAAACACAGAAATTGCATCGGAATTAAATACAAAAGGCACAATGCCGACTTAGGTTCAAGAAGACCGACTCTTCCTACTGTCTAAGCTATGAACCATTCCTGTGACACTAGTTATAGATTCCGATGCTTCACTTCAGGTTTACTGTATCCCTTGCACCTTCTTATTGACGATGAAACACAGAAATTGCATCGGAATTAAATACAAAATGCACAATACCGACTTAAGTACAAGAAGACTGACTCTTCCTACTGTCTAAGCTTTGAACCATTCCTGTGACACTAGTTATAGATTCCGATGCTGCACTTCAGGTTTACTGTATCCCTGCGACTTTCTTATTGACGATGAAACGCAGATATTGCATCGGAATTAAATACAAAAGGCTCAATGCCGACTTAAGTACAAGAAGACTGACTCTTCCTACTGTCTAAGTTTTAAACCATTCCTGTGACACTAGTTATAGATTCCGATGCTTCTTTCCGGGTTTACTGTATCCCTTGGACCATCTTATTGACGATGAAACACAGAAATTGCATCGGAATTAAATACAAAATGCACAATGCCGAATTAAGTACAAGGGGACTGACGCTTCCTAATGTCCAAGTTTTGAACCATTCCTGTGACACTAGTTATAGATTCCGAAGCTTCACTTCAGGTTTACTGTATCCCTTGGACCTTCTTATTGACGATGAAACACAGAAATTGCATCGGAATTAAATACAAAAGGCACAATGCAGACTTAAGTACAAGAAGACTGACTCTTCCTACTGTCTAAGTTTTGAACCATTCCTGTGACACTAGTTATAGATTCAGATGCTTCACTTCAGGTTAACTGTATCCCTTGGACCTTCTTATTGACGATGAAACACAGAAATTGCATCGGAATTAAATACAAAAGGCACAATGCCGACTTATGTACATGAAGACTGACTCTTCCTACTGTCTGAGTTTTGAACCATTCCTGTGACACTAGTTATCAATTCCGATGCATCACTCTGGGTTTACTGTATCCCATGGACCTTCGTATTGACGATGAAACACAAAAATTGCATCGGAATTAAATACAAAAGGCTCGATGCCGACTTAAGTACGTGAAGACCGACACTTCTTACTGACTATGTTTTGAACCATTCCTGTGACACTAGTTATAGATTCCGATGCTTCACTTCTGGTTTAATGTATCCCTTGGACCTTCTTATTGACGATGAAACACAGAAATTGCATCGGAATTAAATACAAAAGGCACAATGCCGACGTAAGTACAAGAAGACCGACTCTTCCTACTGTCTAAGCTTTGAACCATTCCTGTGACACTAGTTATAGATTCCGATGCTTCACTCCAGGTTTACTGTATCCCTTGGACCTTCTTATTGACGATGAAACACAGAAATTGCTTCCGAATTAAATACACAAGGCACAATGCCGACTTAAGGACAAGAGGAATGACTCTTCCTACTGACCATTCCTGTGACCCTAGTTATAGATTCCGATTCTTCCCACCAGGTTTACTGTATCCCTTGGACCTTCTTATTGACGATGAAACACAGAAATTGCATCGGAATTAAATACAAAAAGCACAATGCCGACTTAAGTACAAGAAGACTGACTCTTCCTACTGACCATTCCTGTGACACTAGTTATAGATTCCGATGCTTCACTTCAGGTTTACTGTATCCCTTGGACCTTCTTATTGACGATGAAACACAGAAATTGCTTCGGAATTAAATACAAAAGGCACAATGCCGACTTAAGTACATGAAGACCGACACTTCTTACTGACTATGTTTTGAACCATTCCTGAGACACTAGTTATAGATTCCGATGCTTCACTCCTGGTTTACTGTATCCCTTAGACCTTCTTGTTGACGATGAAACACAGAAATTGCATCGGAATTAAATACAAAAGGCACAATGCCGACTTAAGTACAAGAAGACTGACTCTTCCTACTGTCTAAGATTTGAACCATTCCTGTGACACTAGTTATAGATTCCGATGCTTCACTCCAGGTTTACTGTATCCCTTGGACCTTCTTATTGACGATGAAACACAGAAATTGCATCGGAATTAAATACAAAAGGCACAATGCCGGCCTAAGTACATGAAGACCGACACTTCTTACTGACTATGTTTTGAACCATTCCTGTAACACTCTTATAGATTCCGATGCTTCACTTCAGGTTTACTGTATCCCTTGGACCTTCTTATTGACGATGAAACACAGAAATTGCATGCAAATTAAATACACAAGGCACAATGCCGACTTAAGGACAAGACCACTGACTCTTCCTACTGACCATTCCTGTGACCCTAGTTATAGATTCCGATTCTTCCCACCAGGTTTACTGTATCCCTTGGACCTTCTTATTGACGATGAAACACAGAAATTGCATCGGAATTAAATACAAAAGGCACAATGCCGACTTAAGTACAAGAAGACTGACTCTTCCTACTGTCTAAGTTTTGAACCATTCCTCTGACACTAGTTATAGATTCCGATGCTTCTCTTCAGGTTTACTGTATCCCTTGGACCTTCTTATTGACGATGAGTCACAGAAATTGCATCGGAATTAAATACAAAAGGCACAATGCCGACTTAAGTACATGAAGACCAACACTTCCTACTGACTATGTTTTGAACCATTCCTGTGACACTAGTTATAGATTCCGATGCTTCACTTCAGGTTTACTGTATCCCTTGGACCTTCTTATTGACGATGAAACACAGAAATTTCATCGGAATTAAATACAAAAGGCACAATGCCGACTTAAGTACAAGAAGACTGACTCTCCCTACTGACCATTCCTGTGACACTAGTTATAGATTCCGATGCTTCACTTCAGGTTTACTGTATCCCTTGGACCTTCTTATTGTCGATGAAACACAGAAATTGCATCGGAATTAAATACAAAAGGCACAATGCCGACTTAAGTACATGAAGACCGACACTTCTTACAGACTATGTTTGGAACCATTCCTGTAACACTCTTATAGATTCCGATGCTTCACTTCAGGTTTACTGCATCCCTTGGACCTTCTTATTGACGATGAATCACAGAAATTGCATCGGAATTAAATACAAAAGGCACAATGCCGGCTTCAGGACAAGAAGACTAACTCTTTCTACTGACGATTCCTGTGACACTAGTTATAGATTCCGATGCTTCACTTCAGGTTTACTGTATCCTTTGGAACTTCTTATTGACGATGAAACACAGAAATTGCATCGCAATTAAATGCAAAAGGCACAATGCCGACTTAAGTACATGAAGACCGACACTTCTTACTGACTATGTTTTGAACCATTCCTGTGACACTAGTTATAGATTCCGATGCCTCACTCCAGGTTTACTGTATCCCTTGGACCTTCTTAATGACGATGAAACACAGAAATTGCATCGGAATTAAATACAAAAGGCACAATGCCGACTTAAGTACATGAAGACCGACACTTCTTACTGACTATGTTTTGAACCATTCCTGTATCACAAGTTATAGATTCCGATGCTTCACTTCAGGTTTACTGTATCCCTTGAACCTTCTTATTGACGATGGAACACAGAAATTGCATGGGAATTAAATACAAAAGGCACAATGCCGACTTAAGAACAAGAAGACTGACTCTTCCAACTGATTATTCCTGTGACACTAGTTATAGATTCCGAAGCTTTACTTTAGGTTTACTGTATCCCTTGGACCTTCTTATTGACGATGAAACACAGAAATTGCATCGGAATTAAATACAAAAGGCACAATGCCGACTTAAGGTCAAGAAGACTGACTCTTCCTACTGACCATTCCTGTGACACTAGTTATAGATTCCGATGCTTCACTTCAGGTTTACTGTATCCCTTGGATCTTCTTATTGACGATGAAACACAGAAATTGCATCGGAATTAAATACAAAAGGCACAATGCCGACTTAAGTACATGAAGACCGACACTTCTTATTGACTATGATTTGAACCATTCCAGTGACACTAGTTATAGATTCCGATGCTTCACTTCAGATTTACTGTATTCCTTGGACCTTCTTATTGACGAAGAACCACAGAAATTGCATCGGAATTAAATACAAAAGGCACAATGCCGACTGAAGGACATGAAGACTGACTCTTCCTACTGAAAATTCCTGTGACACTAGTTATAGATTCCGATGCTTCACTTCAGGTTTACTGTATCCCTTGGACCTTCTTATTGACGATGAAACAGAGAAATTGCATCGGAATCAAATACAAAAGGCACAATGCCGACTTAAGTACATGAAGACCGACACTTCTTACTGACTATGTTTTGAACCATTCCTGTGACAATAGTTATAGATTCCGATGCTTCACTTCAGGTTTACTGTATACCTTGGACCTTCTTATTGTCGATGAGACACAGAAATTGCATCGCAATTAAATACAAAACTCACAATGCCGACTTAAGTACAAGAAGACTGACTCTTCCTACTGTCTAAGTTTGGAACCATTCCTCTGACACTAGTTATAGATTCCGATGCTTCTCTTCAGGTTTACTGTATCCCTTGGACCTTCTTATTGACGATGAGTCACAGAAATTGCATCGGAATTAAATACAAAAGGCACAATGCCGACTTAAGTACATGAAGACCGACACTTCTTACTGACTATGATTTGAACCATTCCTGTGACACTAGTTATAGATTCCGATGCTTCACTTCAGATTTACTGTATTCCTTGGACCTTCTTATTGACGAAGAAACACAGAAATTGCATCGGAATTAAATACAAAAGGCACAATGCCGACTTAAGGACATGAAGACTGACTCTTCCTAGTGAAAATTCCTGTGACACTAGTTATAGATTCCGATGCTTCACTTCAGGTTTACTGTATCCCTTGGACCTTCTTATTGACGATGAAACAGAGAAATTGCATCGGAATTAAATACAAAAGGCACAATGCCGACTTAAGTACATGAAGACCGACACTTCTCACTGACTATGTTTTGAACCATTCCTGTGACAATAGTTATAGATTCCGATGCTTCACTCCGGGTTTACTGTGTCCCTTGGACCTTCTCATTGACGATGAAACAGAGATATTGCATCGGAATTAAATACAAAATTTACAATGCCGAATTAAGTACAAGGGTACTGACTCTTCCTACTGTCTAAGCTTTGAACCATTCCTGTGACACTAGTTATAGATTCAGATGCTTCACTGCAGGTTAACTGTATCCCTTGGACCTTCTTATTGACGACGAAACACAGAAATTGCATCGGAATTAAATACAAAAGGCACAATGCCGACTTAGGTTCAAGAAGACCGACTCTTCCTACTGTCTAAGCTATGAACCATTCCTGTGACACTAGTTATAGATTTCGATGCTTCACTTCAGGTTTACTGTATCCCTTGCACTTTCTTATTGACGATGAAACACAGAAATTGCATCGGAATTAAATACAAAATGCACAATACCGACTTAAGTACAAGAAGACTGACTCTTCCTACTGTCTAAGCTTTGAACCATTCCTGTGACACTAGTTATAGATTCCGATGCTTCACTCCAGGTTTACTGTATCCCTTGGAACTTCTTATTGACGATGAAACACAGAAATTGCTTCGGGATTTAATACAAAAGCACAATGCCGACTTAAGTACAAGGGGTTTGACTCTCCTTACTGTCTATGATTTGAACCATTCCTGTTACACTAGTTATAGATTCTGATGCTTCTTTTCAGGTTTAATGTATCCCTCTGACTTTCGTATTGACGATGAAACACATAAATTGCATCGGAATTGAATACAAAAGGCACAATGCCGACTTAAGTACAAAAAGACTGACTCTTCTTACTGACTGCTTTGAACCATTCCTGGGACACTAGTTATAGATTCCGATGCTGCACTTCAGGTTTACTGTATCCCTGCGACTTTCTTATTGACGATGAAACTCAGATATTGCATCGGAATTAAATACAAAAGGCTCAATGCCGACTTAAGTACAAGAAGACTGACTCTTCCTACTGTCTAAGTTTTAAACCATTCCTGTGACACTAGTTATAGATTCCGATGCTTCACTCCGGGTTAACTGTATCCCTTGGACCATCTTACTGACGATGAAACACAGAAATTGCATCGGAATTAAATACAAAATGCACAATGCCGAATTAAGTACAAGGGGACTGACTCTTCCTAAAGTTTAAGTTTTGAACCATTCCTGTGACACAAGTTATAGATTCCGAAGCTTCACTTCAGGTTTACTGTATCCCTTGGACCTTCTTATTGACGATGAAACACAGAAATGGCATCGGAATTAAATACAAAAGGCACAATGCCGACTTAAGTACAAGAAGACTGACTCTTCCTACTGTCTAAGTTTTGAACCATTCCTGTGACACTAGTTATAGATTCAGATGCTTCACTTCAGGTTAACTGTATCCCTTGGACCTTCTTATTGACGATGAAACACAGAAATTGCATCGGAATTAAATACAAAAGGCACAATGCCGACTTATGTACATGAAGACTGACTCTTCCTACTGTCTAAGTTTTGAACCATTCCTGTGACACTAGTTATCAATTCCGATGCATCACTCTGGGTTTACTGTATCCCATGGACCTTCTTATTGACGATGAAACACAAAAATTGCATCGGAATTAAATACAAAAGGCTCGATGCCGACTTAAATACATGAAGACCGACACTTCTTACTGACTATGTTTTGAACCATTCCTGTGACACTAGTTATAGATTCCGATGCTTCACTTCTGGTTTAATGTATACCTTGGACCTTCTTATTGACGATGAAACACAGAAATTGCATCGGAATTAAATACAAAAGGCACAATGCCGACGTAAGTACAAGAAGACCGACTCTTCCTACTGTCTAAGCTTTAAACCATTCCTGTGACACTAGTTATAGATTCCGATGCTTCACTCCAGGTTTACTGTATCCCTTGGACCTTCTTATTGACGATGAAACACAGAAATTGCATCCGAATTAAATACACAAGGCACAATGCCGACTTAAGGACAAGAGGACTGACTCTTCCTACTGACCATTCCTGTGACCCTAGTTATAGATTCCGATTCTTCCCACCAGGTTCACTGTATCCCTTGGACCTTCTTATTGACGATGAAACACAGAAATTGCATCGGAATTAAATACAAAAGGCACAATGCCGACGTAAGTACATGAAGACCGACACTTCTTACTGACTATGTTTTGAACCATTCCTGAGATACTAGTTATAGATTCCGATGCTTCACTCCTGGTTTACTGTATCCCTTAGACCTTCTTGTTGACGATGAAACACAGAAATTGCATCGGAATTAAATACAAAAGGCACAATGCCGACTTAAGTACATGAAGACCGACACTTCTTACTGACTATTTTTGGAACCATTCCTGTAACACTCTTATAGATTCCGATGCTTCACTTCAGGTTTACTGTATCCCTTGGACCTTCTTATTGACGATGAAACACAGAAATTGCATCGGAATTAAATACAAAAGGCACAATGCCAACTTAAGTACAAGAAGACTGACTCTTCCTACTGTCTAAGATTTGAACCATTCCTGTGACACAAGTTATAGATTCCGATGCTTCTCTCCAGGTTTACTGTATCCCTTGGACCTTCTTATTGACGATGAAACACAGAAATTGCATCGGAATTAAATACAAAAACACAATGCCGACTTAAGTACAAGAAGACTGACTCTTCCTAATGTCTAAGTTTTGAACCATTCCTGTGACACTAGTTATAGATTCCGATGCTTCACTTCAGGTTTACTGTATCCCTTGGACTTACTTATTGACGATGAAACACAGAAATTTCATCGGAATTAAATACAAAAGGCACAATGCCGACTTATGGACATGAAGACTGACTCTTCCTACTGAAAATTCCTGTGACACTAGTTATAGATTCCGATGCTTCACTTCAGGTTTACTGTATCCTTTGGAACTTCTTATTGACGATGAAACACAGAAATTGCATCGCAATTAAATGCAAAAGGCACAATGCCGACTTAAGTACATGAAGACCGACACTTCTTACTGACTATGTTTTGAACCATTGCTGTGACACTAGTTATAGATTCCGATGCCTCACTCCAGGTTTACTGTATCCCTTGGACCTTCTTAATGACGTTGAACAGAGAAATTGCATCGGAATTAAATACAAAAGGCACAATGCCGACTTAAGTACATGAAGCCGACACTTCTTACTGAGTATGCTTTGAACCATTCCTGTGACAATAGTTATAGATTCCGATGCTTCACTCCGGGTTTACTGTATCCCTTGGACCTTCTTATTGACGATGAAGCAGAGATATTGCATCGGAATTAAATACAAAATTTACAATGCCGAATTAAGTACAAGGGTACTGACTCTTCCTACTGTCTAAGATTTGAACCATTCCTGTGACACAAGTTATAGATTCCGATGCTTCTCTCCAGGTTTACTGTATCCCTTGGACCTTCTTATTGACGATGAAACACAGAAATTGCATCGGAATTAAATACAAAAACACAATGCCGACTTAAGTACAAGAAGACTGACTCTTCCTACTGTCTAAGTTTTGAACCGTTCCTGTGACACTAGTTATAGATTCAGATGCTTCACTGCAGGTTAACTGTATCCCTTGGACCTTCTTATTGACGACGAAACACAGAAATTGCATCGGAATTAAATACAAAAGGCACAATGCCGACTTAGGTTCAAGAAGACCGACTCTTCCTACTGTCTAAGCTATGAACCATTCCTGTGACACTAGTTATAGATTCCGATGCTTCACTTCAGGTTTACTGTATCCCTTGCACTTTCTTATTGACGATGAAACACAGAAATTGCATCGGAATTAAATACAAAATGCACAATACCGACTTAAGTACAAGAAGACTGACTCTTCCTACTGTCTAAGCTTTGAACCATTCCTGTGACACTAGTTATAGATTCCGATGCTTCACTCCAGGTTTACTGTCTCCCTTGGAACTCCTTATTGGCGATGAAACACAGAAATTGCTTCGGGATTAAATACAAAAGCACAATGCCGACTTAAGTACAAGGGGTCTGACTCTCCTTACTGTCTATGATTTGAACCATTCCTGTTACACTAGTTATAGATTCTGATGCTTCTTTTCAGGTTTAATGTATCCCTCTGACTTTCTTATTGACGATGAAACACAGAAATTGCATCGGAATTGAATACAAAAGGCACAATGCCGACTTAAGTACAAGAAGACTGACTCTTCTTACTGACTGCTTTGAACCATTCCTGTGACACTAGTTATAGATTCCGATGCTGCACTTCAGGTTTACTGTATCCCTGCGACTTTCTTATTGACGATGAAACACAGATATTGCATCGGAATTAAATACAAAAGGCTCAATGCCGACTTAAGTACAAGAAGACTGACTCTTCCTACTGTCTAAGTTTTAAACCAGTCCTGTGACACTAGTTATAGATTCCGATGCTTCACTCCGGGTTTACTGTATCCCTTGGACCATCTTATTGACGATGAAACATAGAAATTGCATCGGAATTAAATACAAAATGCACAATGCCGAATTAAGTACAAGGGGACTGACTCTTCCTAATGTCTAAGTTTTGAACCATTCCTGTGACACTAGTTATAGATTCCGAAGCTTCACTTCAGGTTTACTGTATCCCTTGGACCTTCTTATTGACGATGAAACACAGAAATTGCATCGGAATTAAATACAAAAGGCACAATGCCGACTTAAGTACAAGAAGACTGACTCTTCCTACTGTCTAAGTTTTGAACCATTCCTGTGACACTAGTTATAGATTCAGATGCATCACTTCAGGTTAACTGTATCCCTTGGACCTTCTTATTCACGATGAAACACAGAAATTGCATCGGAATTAAATACAAAAGGCACAATGCCGACTTATGTACATGAAGACTGACTCTTCCTACTGTCTAAGTTTTGAACCATTCCTGTGACAGTAGTTATCAATTCCGATGCATCACTCTGGGTTTACTGTATCCCATTTACCTTCTTATTGACGATGAAAGACAAAAATTGCATCGGAATTAAATACAAAAGGCTCGATGCCGACTTAAGTACATGAAGACCGACACTTCTTACTGACTATGTTTGAACCATTCCTGTGACACTAGTTATAGATTCCGAAGCTTCACTTCAGGTTTACTGTATCCCTTGGACCTTCTTATTGACGATGAAACACAGAAATTGCATCGGAATTAAATACAAAAGGCACAATGCCGACTTAAGTACAAGAAGACTGACTCTTCCTACTGTCTAAGTTTTGAACCATTCCTGTGACACTAGTTATAGATTCAGATGCTTCACTTCAGGTTAACTGTATCCCTTGGACCTTCTTATTGACGATGAAACACAGAAATTGCATCGGAATTAAATACAAAAGGCACAATGCCGACTTATGTACATGAAGACTGACTCTTCCTACTGACTAAGTTTTGAACCATTCCTGTGACACTAGTTATCAATTCCGATGCATCACTCTGGGTTTACTGTATCCCATGGACCTTCTTATTGACGATGAAATACAAAAATTGCATCGGAATTAAATACAAAAGGCTCGATGCCGACTTAAGTACATGAAGACCGACACTTCTTACTGACTATGTTTGAACCATTCCTGTGACACTAGTTATAGATTCCGATGCTTCACTTCTGGTTTAATGTATCCCTTGGACCTTCTTATTGACGATGAAACACAGAAATTGCATCGGAATTAAATACAAAAGGCACAATGCCGACGTAAGTACAAGAAGACCGACTCTTCCTACTGTCTAAGATTTGAACCATTCCTGTGACACTAGTTATAGATTCCGATGCTTCACTCCAGGTTTACTGTATCCCTTGGACCTTCTTATTGACGATGAAACACAGAAATTGCATCCGAATTAAATACACAAGGCACAATGCCGACTTAAGGACAAGAGGACTGACTCTTCCTACTGACCATTCCTGTGACCCTAGTTATAGATTCCGATTCTTCCCACCAGGTTTACTGTATCCCTTGGACCTTCTTATTGACGATGAAACACAGAAATTGCATCGGAATTAAATACAAAAACACAATGCCGACTTAAGTACAAGAAGACTGACTCTTCCTAATGTCTAAGTTTTGAACCATTCCTGTGACACTAGTTATAGATTCCGATGCTTCACTACAGGTTTACTGTATCCCTTGGACCTTCTTATTGACGATGAAACACAGAAATTGCATCGGAATTAAATACAAAAGGCACAATGCCGGCCTAAGTACATGAAGACCGACACTTCTTACTGACTATGTTTTGAACCATTCCTGTAACACTCTTATAGATTCCGATGCTTCACTTCAGGTTTACTGTATCCCTTGGACCTTCTTATTGACGATGAAACACAGAAATTGCATGCGAATTAAATACACAAAGCACAATGCCGACTTAAGGACAAGACCACTGACTCTTCCTACTGACCATTCCTGTGACCCTAGTTATAGATTCCGATTCTTCTTACCAGGTTTACGGTATCCCTTGGACCTTCTTATTGACGATGAAACACAGAAATTGCATCGGAATTAAATACAAAAGGCACAATGCTGACTTAAGTACAAGAAGACTGACTCTTCCTACTGTCTAAGTTTTGAATCATTCCTCTGACACTAGTTATAGATTCCGATGCTTCTCTTCAGGTTTACTGTATCCCTTGGACCTTCTTATTGACGATGAGTCACAGAAATTGCATCGGAATTAAATACAAAAGGCACAATGCCGACGTAAGTACAAGAAGACCGACACTTCCTACTGACTATGTTTTGAACCATTCCTGTGACACTAGTTATAGATTCCGATGCTTCACTTCAGGTTTACTGTATCCCTTGGACCTTCTTATTGTCGATGAAACACAGAAATTGCATCGGAATTAAATACAAAAGGCACAATGCCGACTTAAGTACATGAAGACCGACACTTCCTACTGACTATGTTTGGAACCATTCCTGTAACACTCTTATAGATTCCGATGCTTCACTTCAGGTTTACTGTATCCCTTGGACCTTCTTATTGACGATGAAACACAGAAATTGCATCGGAATTAAATACAAAAGGCACAATGCCGACTTCAGGACAAGAAGACTAACTCTTCCTACTGACGATTCCTGTGACACTAGTTATAGATTCCGATGCTTCACTTCAGGTTTACTGTATCCTTTGGAACTTCTTATTGACGATGAAACACAGATATTGCATCGCAATTAAATGCAAAAGGCACAATGCCGACTTAAGTACATGAAGACCGACACTTCTTACTGACTATGTTTTGAACCATTCCTGTGACACTAGTTATAGATTCCGATGCCTCACTCCAGGTTTACTGTATCCCTTGGACCTTCTTAATGACGATGAAACACAGAAATTGCATCGGAATTAAATACAAAAGGCACAATGCCGACTCAAGTACATGAAGACCGACACTTCTTACTGACTATGTTTTGAACCATTCCTGTATCACAAGTTATAGATTCCGATGCTTCACTTCAGGTTTACTGTATTCCTTGAACCTTCTTATTGACGATGAAACACAGAAATTGCATGGGAATTAAATACAAGAGGCACAATGCCGACTTAAGAACAAGAAGACTGACTCTTCCTACTGATTATTCCTGTGACACTAGTTATAGATTCCGAAGCTTTACTTTAGGTTTACTGTATCCCTTGGACCTTCTTATTGACGATGAAACACAGAAATTGCATCGGAATTAAGTACAAAAGGCACAATGCCGACTTAAGGTCAAGAAGACTGACTCTTCCTACTGACCATTCCTGTGACACTAGTTATAGATTCCGATGCTTCACTTCAGGTTTACTGTATCCCTTGGATCTTCTTATTGACGATGAAACACAGAAATTGCATCGGAATTAAATACAAAACTCACAATGCCGACTTAAGTACATGAAGACCGACACTTCCTACTAACTATGTTTTGAACCATTCCTGTGACACTAGTTATAGATTCCGATGCGTCACTTCAGGTTTACTGTATCCCTTGGACCTTCTTATTGACGATGAAACACAGAAATTTCATCGGAATTAAATACAAAAGGCACAATGCCGACTTAAGTGCAAGAAGACTGACTCTTCCTACTGACCATTCCTGTGACACTAGTTATAGATTCCGATGCTTCACTTCAGGTTTACTGTATCCTTTGGAACTTCTTATTGACGATGAAACACAGAAATTGCATCGCAATGAAATGCAAAAGGCACAATGCCGACTTAAGTACATGAAGACCGACACTTCTTACTGACTATGTTTTGAACCATTGCTGTGACACTAGTTATAGATTCCGATGCCTCACTCCAGGTTTACTGTATCCCTTAGACCTTCTTAATGACGATGAAACACAGAAATTGCATCGGAAATAAGTACAAAAGGCACAATGCCGACTTAAGTACATGAAGACCGACACTTCTTACTGACTATGTTTTGAACCATTCCTGTATCACAAGTTATAGATTCCGATGCTTCACTTCAGGTTTACTGTATCCCTTGAACATTCTTATTGACGATGAAACACAGAAATTGCATGGGAATTAAATACAAAAGGCACAATGCCGACTTAAGAACAAGAGGACTGACTCTTCCTACTGATTATTCCTGTGACACTAGTTATAGATTCCGAAGCTTTACTTTAGGTTTACTGTATCCCTTGGACCTTCTTATTGACGATGAAACACAGAAATTGCATCGGAATTAAATACAAAAAAGGCACAATGCCGACTTAAGGTCAAGAAGACTGACTCTTCCTACTGACCATTCCTGTGACACTAGTTATAGATTCCGATGCTTCACTTCAGGTTTACTGTATCCCTTGGATCTTCTTATTGACGATGAAACACAGAAATTGCATCGGAATTAAATACAAAAGGCACAATGCCGACTTAAGTACATGAAGACCGACACTTCTTACTGACAATGATTTGAACCATTCCTGTGACACTAGTTATAGATTCCGATGCTTCACTTCAGATTTACTGTTTTCCATGGACCTTCTTATTGACGAAGAAACACAGAAATTGCATCGGAATTAAATACAAAAGGCACAATGCCGACTTAAGGACATGAAGACTGACTCTTCCTACTGAAAATTCCTGTGACACTAGTTATAGATTCCGATGCTTCACTTCAGGTTTACTGTACCCTTGGACCTTCTTATTGACGATGAAACAGAGAAATTGCATCGGAATTAAATACAAAATGCACAATGCCGACTTAAGTACATGAAGACCGACACTTCTTACTGACTATGTTTTGAACCATTCCTGTGACAATAGTTATAGATTCCGATGCTTCACTTCAGGTTTACTGTATACCTTGGACCTTCTTATTGACGATGAAACACAGAAATTGCATCGGAATTAAATACAAAAGGCACAATGCCGACTTAAGTACAAGAAGACTGACTCTTCCTACTGACTATTCCTGTGACACTAGTTATAGATTCCGATGCTTCACTTCAGGTTTACTGTATCCCTTGGACCTTCTTATTGACGATGAAACACAGAAATTGCATCGGAATTGAATACAAAAGGCACAATGCCGACTTAAGTACATGAAGACCGACACTTCTTACTGACTATGTTTGGAACCATTCCGGTAACACTCTTATAGATTCCGATGCTTCACTTCAGGTTTACTGTATCCCTTGGACCTTCTTATTGACGATGAAACACAGAAATTGCATCGGAATTAAATACAAAAGGCACAATGCCGACATAAGGACAAGAAGACTAACTCTTCCTACTGACGATTCCTGTGACACTAGTTATAGATTCCGATGCTTCACTTCAGGTTTACTGTATCCTTTGGAACTTCGTATTGACGATGAAACACAGAAATTGCATCGCAATTAAATGCAAAAGGCACAATGCCGACTTAAGTACATGAAGACCGACACTTCTTACTGACTATGTTTTGAACCATTCCTGTGACACTAGTTATAGATTCCGATGCCTCACTCCAGGTTTACTGTATCCCTTGGACCTTCTTAATGACGATGAAACACAGAAATTGCATCGGAATTAAATACAAAAGGCACAATGCCGACTTAAGTACATGAAGACCGACACTTCTTACTGACTATGTTTTGAACCGTTCCTGTAACACAAGTTATAGATTACGATGCTTCACTTCAGGTTTACTGTATCCCTTGAACCTTCTTATTGACGATAAAACACAGAAATTGCATGGGAATTAAATACAAAAGGCACAATGCCGACTTAAGGACAAGAAGACTGACTCTTCCTACTGACCATTCCTGTGACACTAGTTATAGATTCCGAAGCTTTACTTCAGGTTTACTGTATCCCTTGGACCTTCTTATTGACGATGAAACACAGAAATTGCATCGGAATTAAATACAAAATGCACAATGCCGACTTAAGGTCAAGAAGACTGACTCTTCCTACTGACCATTCCTGTGACACTAGTTATAGATTCCGATGCTTCACTTCAGGTTTACTGTATCCCTTGGATCTTCTTATTGACGATGAAACACAGAAATTGCATCGGAATTAAATACAAAAGGCACAATGCCGACATAAGTACATGAAGACCGACACTTCTTACTGACTATGATTTGAACCATTCCTGTGACACTAGTTATAGATTCCGATGCTTCACTTCAGATTTACTGTATTCCTTGGACCTTCTTATTGACGAAGAAACACAGAAATTACATCGGAATTAAATACAAAAGGCACAATGCCGACTTAAGGACATGAAGACTGACTCTTCCTACTGAAAATTCCTGTGACACTAGTTATAGATTCCGATGCTTCACTTCAGGTTTACTGTATCCCTTGGACTTTCTTATTGACGATGAAACAGAGAAATTGCATCTGAATTAAATACAAAAGGCACAATGCCGACTTAAGTACATGAAGACCGACACTTCTTACTGACTATGCTTTGAACCATTCCTGTGACAATAGTTATAGATTCCGATTATTCACTTCAGGTTAACTGTATACCTTGGACCTTCTTATTGACGATGAAACACAGAAATGGCACCGGAATGAAATACAAAAGGCACAATGCCGACTTAAGGACAAGAAGACCGTCACTTCTTACTGACTATGTTTTGAACCATTCCTGTAACACTAGTTATAGATTCCGATGCTTCACTTCAGGTTTACTATATCCCTTGGACCTTCTTATTGACGATAAAACACAGAAATTGCATGGGAATTAAATGCAAAAGGCATAATGCCGACTTAAGTACATGAAGACCGACACTTCTTACTGACTATGATTTGAACCATTCCTGTGACACTTGTTATATCTTCCGATGCTTCACTCCAGGTTTACTGTATCCCTTGGACCTTCTTATTGACGATGAAACACAGAAATTGCATCGGAATTAAACTCAAAAGGCACACCGCCGTATTAAGTAGATGAAGACCGACACTTCTTACTGACTATGTTTTGAACCATTCCTGTGACACTAGTTTTAGTTTCCGATGCTTCACTTCAGGTTTACTGTATCCCTTGGACCTTCTTTATGACGATGAAACACAGAAATTGCATCGGAATTACACATAAAAGGCACAATGCTGACTAAAAGACAAGAAAACTGACTCTTCCTACTGATCATTCCTGTGACACTAGTTATAGATTCCGATGCTTCACTTCAGGTTTACTGTATCCCTTGGACCTTCTTATTGACGATGAAACACAGATATTGCATCGGAATTAAATACAAAAGGCACAATGCCGACATAAGGACAAGAAGACTGACTCTTCCTACTGACCATTCCTGTGACACTAGTTATAGATTCCGATGCTTCACTTCAGGTTTGCCTTATCCCTTGGACCTTCTTATTGACGATGAAACACAGAAATTGCATCGGAATCAAATACAAAAGGCACAATGCCGACTTAAGTACATGAAGACCGACACTTCTTACTGACAATGTTTTGAACCATTCCTGTGACACTAGTTATAGATTCCGATGCTTCACTTCTGGTTTACTGTATCCCTTGGACTTTCTTATTGACGATGAAACACAGAAATTTCCTCGGAATTAAATACAAAAGGCACAAAGCTGACTTAAGGACAAGAAGACTGACTCTTCCTACTGGCCATTCCTGTGAGACTAGTTATAGATTCCGATGCTTCACTTCAGGTTTACTGTATTCGTTGGACCTTCTTATTGACGATGAAACACAGAAATTGCATCGGAATTAAATACAAAAGGCACAACGCAAACTTAAGTACATGCAGGCCGACACTTCTTACTGACTATGTTTCGAACCATTCCTGTAACACTAGTTATAGATTCCGATGCTTCACTTCAGGTTTACTATATCCCTTGGACCTTCTTATTGACGACGAAACACAGAAATTGCATCGAAATTAAATACAAAAGGCCCAATGCCGACTTAAGTACATGAAGACCGACACTTCCTACTGACTATGTTTTGAACCATTTCTGTGACTCTAGTTATAGATTCCGATGCTTCACTTCAGGTTTACTGTATCCCTTGGACCTTCTTATTGACGATGAAACACAGAAATTGCATCGGAATTAAATACAAAAGGCACAATGCCGACTTAAGGACAAGAAGACTGACTCTTCCTACTGACCATTCCTGTGACACTAGTTATAGATTCCGATTCTTCACACCAGTTTTCTGTATCACTTATACCTTCTTATTTACGATGAAACACAAATTTTGCATCGGAATTAAATACAAAAGGCACAATGCCGACTTAAGTACAAGAAGACTGACTCTTCCTACTGTCTAAGTTTTGAACCATTCCTCTGACACTAGTTATAGATTCCGATGC
>NW_025726072.1:2500-5000 GCF_021461395.2 Schistocerca americana
ACCTACGGTGGCCGCAGCTCCAACGCCAGCGCCACAGAAGGACAAAAGCCCCACTTGGGTGCCGAAGCGAACTCTCCCAGCACAGCGCACGCGCCAACACGTCCGCACAGCTGCGATACAATCCACCTGCGAGAACCGCAGAGGCGACCGAGCAGCAGACGGGCGTCGCGGCGCCGAGCGCCGGGCGGCGGCGCATCCTCAGCGCACACAGTCCTCAATCGGACCAGCACACTGCAGATGTCCACCGCGCTTCGCACCGGGCCCGCGAGGACCTACTTTGGCCGCACGGCGCCGCGTGCAGGGTGCGCCGGCGCGCAGCTGCGCCGCCTGCCGCCTCCGTCCGGCGGCGCCGCTCGCCACTGGCCGCCCACCAGCCGGCTGTAGCGCGTGCGCCCACGCACCGCGCGGCCAGCACGCCGGAAGGCCCCCCCTCACCGGCCGGGGACGGTCCCACCCAGCCACCGCCGCGTATCGCTTCACACCCACATGCCATTCACGTTCGTGGGCATGGTGGGTATCGCTGAAACAACCGGTTGGTAGCTCAACCGATCGTCGCCATCACTGATTCACCTCTAGCGAGAACAACCGCACCACAACGGTTTACCAGTTCTTCATTTGCGTAACGTCACCAGCAAACGTAGACGTCCATCGCCATTTGCAAATTCAACGATTGTTGCATGCCTGTGTCAGGTGTCACGACACACTATGTCTGCCCACATACACGCAACAACATGTGCACGCTTCGCGAACACGTGGAAGGTGGCCCCCGTACGTATGCGATGTCCATTGCGCGAACGACTGTCAACCGGCCTCTGTCGCATGTCGCAGATGTGGAACGCAGTGCACCATGCTATCACGGTGTGTGAGAAGAGACGACTACGTCTGACAACACGCGCCACTACATCAACAGCGGCTCATGCTGATCGCCATCCACGGCATACCATACTGCAATCCAGCTCTTATAGGGAGACGACACGTAGCTGAGTGCACAATATTTGGACCGTATGGTTCGCCGTTGTTGGCGCAGTCGTGGTACGGTCACACATGTACCACGATGTATCATTCAGTACATGAGGACCAATGTGCGGTACGAGTGTGATTTGGACGTACAACATCAGCGGACAGTTGCCACAAGCCGTACCACAACGTAGGCTGTGCTTCGCCATGCGAATGCCAATGAACAACTGCGAAGGGCATTGAGCATGTACGTCCTGCCGCCATCCGCATTACAGTGTATAGCTGCAAGGTGTTTAACATGAAGCGATACTCTGGGGACCGGGCAGTGCGAGTAGCAAACTATATTGCGGGGGTTGCAGTTAGGCAACACTACACTAATTTAACGCGTCGTATGACAATTACAGAGCAGGTTAAGGCCCAACGTGTGTGGGTTAGCAAGCCAACGTGTTGGGTTAAGGCCCAACGTTGTGTCACGTGTGGGTTAAGGGCCCAACGTGTGTTGGGTTAAGGCCCAACGTGTGTTGGGTTAAGGCCCAACGTGTGTTGGGTAAGCCAACGTGTGTGGGTTAAGGCCCAACGTGTGTTGGGTTAAGGCCCAACGTGTGTTGGGTTAAGGCCCAACGTGTGTTGGGTTAAGGCCCAACGTGTGTTGGGTTAAGGCCCAACGTGTGTTGGGTTAAGGCCCAACGTTTGGTTAAGCCCAACGTGTGTTGGGTTAAGGCCCAACGTGTGTTGGGTTAAGGCCCAACGTGTTGGGTTAAGGCCCAACGTGTGTTGGGTTAAGGCCCAACGTGTGTTGGGTTAAGGCCCAACGTGTGTTGGGTTAAGGCCCAACGTGTGTTGGGTTAAGGCCCCAACGTGTTGGGTTAAGGCCCAACGTGTGTTGGGTTAAGGCCCAACGTGTGTTGGGTTAAGGCCCAACGTGTAGTTGGGTTAAGGCCGCAACAGTAGGTTAGGGTTAAGGCGCAACATAGGTTAGGTTAAGGCGCAACATAGGTTAGGTTAAGGCGCAACATAGGTTAGGTTAAGGCGCAAACAGGTTAGGTTAAGGCGCAACATAGGTTAGGTTAAGGCGCAACATAGGTTAGGTTAAGCGCAACATAGGTTAGGTTACGGCGCAACATAGGTTAGGTTAAGGCGCAACATAGGTTAGGTTAAGGCGCAACTAGGTTAGGTTAAGGCGCAACATAGGTTAGGTTAAGGCGCAACATAGGTTAGGTTAAGGCGCAACATAGGTTAAGGGCACATAGGTTAGGTTAGGCGCAACATAGGTTAGGTTAAGGCGCAACAGGTTAGGTTACGGCGCAACATAGGTTAGGTTAAGGCGCAACATAGGTTAGGTTAAGGCGCAACATAGGTTAGGTTAAGGCGCAACATAGGTTAGGTTATGGCGCAACATAGGTTAGGTTACGGCGCAACTAGGTTAGGTTACGGGCGCAACTAGGTAGGTTAAGGCGCAACATAGGTTAGGTTAAGGCGCAACATAGGTTAGGTTAAGGCGCAACATAGGTTAGGTTAAGGCGCAACATAGGTTAGGTTAAGG
>NW_025726072.1:15000-17500 GCF_021461395.2 Schistocerca americana
CACAGCTGCGATACAATCCACCTGCGAGAACCGCAGAGGCGACCGAGCAGCAGACGGCGTCGCGGCGCCGAGCGCCGGGCGGCGGCGCATCCTCAGCGCACACAGTCCTCAATCGGACCAGCACACTGCAGATGTCCACCGCGCTTCGCACCGGGCCCGCGAGGACCTACTTTGGCCGCACGGCGCCGCGTGCAGGGTGCGCCGGCGCGCAGCTGCGCCGCCTGCCGCCTCCGTCGGCCGGCGCGCCTGCCACTGGCCGCCCCCACCAGCCGGCTGTAGCGCGTGCGCCCACGCACCGCGCGGCCAGCACGCCGGAAGGCCCCCCCTCACCGGCCGGGGACGGTCCCACCCAGCCACCGCCGCGTATCGCTTCACACCCACATGCCATTCACGTTCGTGGGCATGGTGGGTATCGCTGAAACAACCGGTTGGTAGCTCAACCGATCGTCGCCATCACTGATTCACCTCTAGCGAGAACAACCGCACCACAACGGTTTACCAGTTCTTCATTTGCGTAACGTCACCAGCAAACGTAGACGTCCATCGCCATTTGCAAATTCAACGATTGTTGCATGCCTGTGTCAGGTGTCACGACACACTATGTCTGCCCACATACACGCAACAACATGTGCACGCTTCGCGAACACGTGGAAGGTGGCCCCCGTACGTATGCGATGTCCATTGCGCGAACGACTGTCAACCGGCCTCTGTCGCATGTCGCAGATGTGGAACGCAGTGCACCATGCTATCACGGTGTGTGAGAAGAGACGACTACGTCTGACAACACGCGCCACTACATCAACAGACGGCTCATGCTGATCGCCATCCACGGCATACCATACTGCAATCCAGCTCTTATAGGGAGACGACACGTAGCTGAGTGCACAATATTTGGACCGTATGGTTCGCCGTTGTTGGCGCAGTCGTGGTACGGTCACACATGTACCACGATGTATCATTCAGTACATGAGGACCAATGTGCGGTACAGTGTGTGATTTGGACGTACAACATCAGCGGACAGTTGCCACAAGCCGTACCACAACGTAGGCTGTGCTTCGCCATGCGAATGCCAATGAACAACTGCGAAGGGCATTGAGCATGTACGTCCTGCCGCCATCCGCATTACAGTGTATAGCTGCAAGGTGTTTAACATGAAGCGATACTCTGGGGACCGGGCAGTGCGAGTAGCAAACTATATTGCGGGGGTTGCAGTTAGGCAACACTACACTAATTTAACGCGTCGTATGACAATTACAGAGCAGGTTAAGGCCCAACGTGTGTTGGGTTAAGGCCCAACGTGTGTTGGGTTAAGGCCCAACGTGTGTTGGGTTAAGGCCCAACGTGTGTTGGGTTAAGGCCCAACGTGTGTTGGGTTAAGGCCCAACGTGTGGCCCAACGTGTGTTGGGTTAAGGCCCAACGTGTGTTGGGTTAAGGCCCAACGTGTGTTGGGTTAAGGCCCAACGTGTGTTGGGTTAAGGCCCAACGTGTGTTGGGTTAAGGCCCAACGTGTGTTGGGTTAAGGCCCAACGTGTGTTGGGTTAAGGCCCAACGTGTGTTGGGTTAAGGCCCAACGTGTGTTGGGTTAAGGCCCAACGTGTGTTGGGTTAAGGCCCAACGTGTGTTGGGTTAAGGCCCAACGTGTGTTGGGTTAAGGCCCAACGTGTGTTGGGTTAAGGCCCAACGTGTGTTGGGTTAAGGCCCAACGTGTGTTGGGTTAAGGCCCAACGTGTGTTGGGTTAAGGCGCAACATAGGTTAGGTTAAGGCGCAACATAGGTTAGGTTAAGGCGCAACATAGGTTAGGTTAAGGCGCAACATAGGTTAGGTTAAGGCGCAACATAGGTTAGGTTAAGGCGCAACATAGGTTAGGTTACGGCGCAACATAGGTTAGGTTAAGGCGCAACATAGGTTAGGTTAAGGCGCAACATAGGTTAGGTTACGGCGCAACATAGGTTAGGTTAAGGCGCAACATAGGTTAGGTTAAGGCGCAACATAGGTTAGGTTAAGGCGCAACATAGGTTAGGTTAAGGCGCAACATAGGTTAGGTTAAGGCGCAACATAGGTTAGGTTAAGGCGCAACATAGGTTAGGTTAAGGCGCAACATAGGTTAGGTTAAGGCGCAACATAGGTTAGGTTAAGGCGCAACATAGGTTAGGTTACGGCGCAACATAGGTTAGGTTAAGGCGCAACATAGGTTAGGTTAAGGCGCAACATAGGTTAGGTTAAGGCGCAACATAGGTTAGGTTATGGCGCAACATAGGTTAGGTTACGGCGCAACATAGGTTAGGTTACGGCGCAACATAGGTTAGGTTAAGGCGCAACATAGGTTAGGTTAAGGCGCAACATAGGTTAGGTTAAGGCGCAACATAGGTTAGGTTAAGGCGCAACATAGGTTAGGTTAAGGCGCAACATAGGTTAGGTTAAGGCGCAACATAGGTTAGGTTAAGGCGCAACATAGGTTAGGTTAAGGCGCAACATGGGTTAGGTTAAGGCGCAACAT
>NW_025726072.1:22500-27500 GCF_021461395.2 Schistocerca americana
GCCCGGATAAAAAGTGTACCACTCCAAGTGTTATTGTTAGATGTTTCATCTTAAGCCTCTCGCGGACACTGGGAAAGAAGTCGAAGACCCTTCTCCCAGTGTCTGAGGACTGCCACTGCTCTTGCCAGATATCTGTAATTTTCTCTTTAATCTGCTTGATATTATTCATGTGTTCTCCTATAAGTGCTGTTACTTTTTCGTATTCCCGCTTTTGGATCCAGTGTATAGCTGCATGTTGTCTAATCATTAAGTCCAGCGGGTGAAGTCCCATTATTACAAACAAAGCGTCCGTTGGTGTGGTGCTGAAAGCACCAACACACCGCATGATTACATTCCGCTGTATTCGTCTAATGACACGTGCTGGTTTCACCTGAGTGAGCCTGTGCGCCCACGCGCTGGAACCATACCCCACAACTGGTATCAGTATGCAATTATTGTACATTTTAGTTGCCCCAGGGGGCAAATGGAAACGTCTTTGAGCAATACTAATCAGTTTGTTGAATATTGTAAGGGATTTGGTAGCCACATGGTCGATGTGCGGAGCATAGCTCCACGCCTCATCCATGAGGACGCCCAAGTATCTTGCGGACCTAGATCTCGAAACTAGTCTATTATCCAGCCGCACGACTGGATCACGGGCCAGCTTTCCTTTTAAAAGAATGTAATTTGATTTATGTGGTGCAACTTGTAATTTTGACTTTTGGCACCATTGCATTAGGATCTCAGATGCTTGTACTGTTTTGTTCTCTATTTCAGCACGACTATCTCCTTCGACCATGATGAAAAGATCGTCTGCATACGCCACCGCTCCCAGTACCGTGTCGTTCCCATCCAAAGTTGTCAGCAGGGGGTCCATGTTTACATCCCAAAACACGGGGCCACACACAGAGCCCTGCGGGCAGCCCTTTGAGATGTCTTTCAACATCACGGCACCAGGAGCCGTGATTTTCGCAACTCTTTTCCGACAGTAATCCCTCAGGCAACCGTATAGCGCCCCCGGACACTCCATCTCCCTTAACTGGGAAAAGAGCGCCGGCCACCACAGGTTGTCGAAGGCGCCGGAAATATCCACCATGATGCCCAGGACGTATTTCCTCGTGGACAAGTGCACAATACTTGCTACTTTATTTATGGCATCAGATGTAGACTTGCCCTTTCTAAAACCGTATTGCAATTCACTCATACCACGAAGAAGCCTGTGGCTAGACAGTCTAGACATCAGAAGCTTTTCAAAGGTCTTGCCCAAAACGTCAAGTAAACAGATGGGCCTATAGGACTTTGCTAGTGTAGGGTCCTTATCTTGGCCCTTCTTGATTATGACTACTTCTGCTATTTTCCAGCATGCTGGGAAGCTCCGCAATTCCAAACATCTGTTGTAAATTTTGGCAAGACTTGGTGCCAACTTTTGTACTATGCACTGCAGTACTTCTGCCGGTATACCATCTGGCCCTGGGGCTTTCCGCCTCGCGAAGGATTTTATTGCTTTTACCACCTCCTCTTGCGAGAAGGGGTAGACTTGTAAATTATTATTGTATTCTATTTGGTCTTGCTGACGTATCTCCCTCTGCAGCTCAGTGTCCAAATCAGGTCGGTCGTCCGGTAGGAGCACACGAAGTAACTCCTCAGCAGTTTGTCTCCAGTCAATTGTCATGTCGTCAGTATCCTCCTTTTTAATTGTGGAGAGCTGCATTGGGGAGTGTATTTTCTCCCTCACGATTTTATAGGGCATGCCCCAAGGGTCCAGGGTTAGATGTTCCTTTACGAAGGCCTCCCAACTCTGCTGTCTGTGTTGATTTAGGGTGTCCTTAAAGACCCTCTTCTGTCTTCTGTATATGGTAAGATGGAATTGTCTTTCTGCTTGGGCAAAAGCCCTCTGATAGTTCCTGCGTGCTCTACGCATAGACTGCCTGAGCCGCGACAGCTCCGGAGTCCATGGCGCAGTCGCTTTCCGAATGAGACGTCTTTTCACTGGTATCGCTACGGCGATAGCCGTCTTTATAGAGGTAGTTAGGGCCTCTACTGCCTCGTCCACGTTAAATTCAATTCCGAGCTCTGGAGGATCGAACTCCGCCTCCAGAAGGCCCCAGTTGGCTCTCCCGTAGTCATAACGCATTGTCCACTCTGCAGGCACCCGGTCCTCCTCCACAGATATTTCAAATTCAATGACATTGTGATCACTCGTAGTTATACCGTCGTATGTTTTCCAGTTCAAAATTTTATTTGCAATGTCCATTGAGGTTAAAGTGATGTCAATGAAAGATGCTGCCCCGGCTCGGCTCCTATAAGTTGGAGGGTTGCCGGGGAGATTCGCAACATTCAAATTGTGTTCCATGATTAGATCTTCTAGTTCAATTCCTCTGTGGTCTTGTACCGGGCTATGCCAGAGCGGCGATTTCGCATTTGCATCCATTGATATTATTATAGGCTTGTCTTGTAAGGTTCTTATTGCTGTCCGCAATTGTCTCAGGTAAGTGTCAATATCATGTCTATACTGACAATACAGATTCATTAAATACAAACTGTGTCCTTTTAAATTTACTTCGACAACCGTAAGATGTGTAGTACATAATTGTGTAATTACAGTTGTTTTAATTAAATTACTTAGTATTATGATTGAGGTCATTGGTTGCTGGCCTGAGGCAATCACCTGTGCGTTAACGGGAAAGCCAGGGACCCTTCCCGAGACGGAGTATGGTTCTTGTATTATTAAGATATCTACTTTATATTCCTCTGTTAGTCTTCTTAATTCGTGTAAGACTAACTGACTTCTCATTGCATTTACCTGAAACACTCTAAAGTGCATCAGGATACCTTGTATAGAAATGGCTATTTGGCCAAGTTAGGGACAGCGGGAATCTCGTTAATCCATTCATGCGCGTCACTAATTAGATGACGAGGCATTTGGCTACCTTAAGAGAGTCATAGTTACTCCCGCCGTTTACCCGCGCTTGCTTGAATTTCTTCACGTTGACATTCAGAGCACTGGGCAGAAATCACATTGCGTCAACACCCGCTAGGGCCATCGCAATGCTTTGTTTTAATTAGACAGTCGGATTCCCCCAGTCCGTGCCAGTTCTGAGTTGATCGTTGAATGGCGGCCGAAGAGAATCCGCGCACCCGCGCGCCCCCGGAGGAGCACGCTAAGGCGGACGCGGCCTCGCAGCAAGGAAGATCCGTGGGAGGCCAAGGCACGGGACCGAGCTCGGATCCTGCACGCAGGTTGAAGCACCGGGGCGCGAACGCCGCGCAGGCGCGCGCATCCTGCACCGCCGGCCAGCACGAGGCCAACCAACGGCGAGAGCAGACCACGCCCGCGCTAAACGCCCGCACTTACCGGCACCCCTACGGCACTCACCTCGCCCAGGCCCGGCACGTTAGCGCTGACCCACTTCCCGACCAAGCCCGACACGCCCCGATCCTCAGAGCCAATCCTTATCCCGAAGTTACGGATCCAATTTGCCGACTTCCCTTACCTACATTATTCTATCGACTAGAGGCTCTTCACCTTGGAGACCTGCTGCGGATATGGGTACGAACCGGCGCGACACCTCCACGTGGCCCTCTCCCGGATTTTCAAGGTCCGAGGGGAAGATCGGGACACCGCCGCAACTGCGGTGCTCTTCGCGTTCCAAACCCTATCTCCCTGCTAGAGGATTCCAGGGAACTCGAACGCTCATGCAGAAAAGAAAACTCTTCCCCGATCTCCCGACGGCGTCTCCGGGTCCTTTTGGGTTACCCCGACGAGCATCTCTAAAAGAGGGGCCCGACTTGTATCGGTTCCGCTGCCGGGTTCCGGAATAGGAACCGGATTCCCTTTCGCCCAACGGGGGCCAGCACAAAGTGCATCATGCTATGACGGCCCCCATCAACATCGGATTTCTCCTAGGGCTTAGGATCGACTGACTCGTGTGCAACGGCTGTTCACACGAAACCCTTCTCCGCGTCAGCCCTCCAGGGCCTCGCTGGAGTATTTGCTACTACCACCAAGATCTGCACCGACGGCGGCTCCAGGCAGGCTCACGCCCAGACCCTTCTGCGCCCACCGCCGCGACCCTCCTACTCGTCAGGGCTTCGCGGCCGGCCGCAAGGACCGGCCATGACTGCCAGACTGACGGCCGAGTATAGGCACGACGCTTCAGCGCCATCCATTTTCAGGGCTAGTTGCTTCGGCAGGTGAGTTGTTACACACTCCTTAGCGGATTCCGACTTCCATGGCCACCGTCCTGCTGTCTTAAGCAACCAACGCCTTTCATGGTTTCCCATGAGCGTCGATTCGGGCGCCTTAACTCGGCGTTTGGTTCATCCCACAGCGCCAGTTCTGCTTACCAAAAGTGGCCCACTTGGCACTCCGATCCGAGTCGTTTGCTCGCGGCTTCAGCATATCAAGCAAGCCGGAGATCTCACCCATTTAAAGTTTGAGAATAGGTTGAGGTCGTTTCGGCCCCAAGGCCTCTAATCATTCGCTTTACCGGATGAGACTCGTACGAGCACCAGCTATCCTGAGGGAAACTTCGGAGGGAACCAGCTACTAGATGGTTCGATTAGTCTTTCGCCCCTATACCCAGCTCCGACGATCGATTTGCACGTCAGAATCGCTACGGACCTCCATCAGGGTTTCCCCTGACTTCGTCCTGGCCAGGCATAGTTCACCATCTTTCGGGTCCCAACGTGTACGCTCTAGGTGCGCCTCACCTCGCAATGAGGACGAGACGCCCCGGGAGTGCGGAGGCCGCCGCCCCGTGAAGGGCGGGGAAGCCCCATCCTCCCTCGGCCCGCGCAAGGCGAGACCTTCACTTTCATTACGCCTTTAGGTTTCGTACAGCCCAATGACTCGCGCACATGTTAGACTCCTTGGTCCGTGTTTCAAGACGGGTCGTGAAATTGTCCAAAGCTGAAGCGCCGCTGACGGGAGCGATTATTCCGCCCGAGAGCATCCCGAGCCAACAGCGGCGCGGGTCCGGGGCCGGGCCAGGTAGGTCCGTCATCCGGGAAGAACCGCG
>NW_025726072.1:32500-37500 GCF_021461395.2 Schistocerca americana
AGCCTTGGGGACATCCTTTGGTGATTACCTTTCCAACTCTTTCGCCAGACGATGATAACCAGACCTCCCGATCCTTACAATAGCTCCTCAGGCAACCATATAGCGGCCCTGGACACTCTTTCTCCCGCAAGCAGGAGAAGAGCGAAGGCCACCAAAGGTTGTCAAAGGCGCCACTGATATCCACCATGATGCCAACCACGTATTTATGCGGGGTCGAGCTACAGACCTCAGCCGCCAGAGCAATAGCATCAGATGCTGATCGCCCCGGCCTAAAACCGAACTGCCTGTCACTCACCCCGCACAACACTCGGTGTGCCGTCAATCTGTCAGCCAGCAGTTTCTCTAATATTTTACCAAATATGTCCAACAGGCAAATCGGCCTGTAAGATTTCACATTTGCTGGGTCCTTGTCTATTCCTTTCTTTATGATGATTACATTTGCTGTTTTCCATCTCTTCGGAAATTTCCTCTGTCGGAGACATTCGTTGTAAAGATGCGTTAATGGCGCAGTTAATTGTGGCGCCAGAAACTGCACCACCTCCGCCACAATGCCGTCCGGCCCAGGAGCTTTACCTTTTTTCAATGATCTTATATGAGCTGCCACCTCCTCCTCTGAAAAAGGGTAGACAGCCGTCTCATTACCGTATTCCTCCTGGTCTTCGTTTGCATGTATTAGCTCTAGAATTACCACAGTTATCCAAGTAACGTGGGTACGATCTAAGGAACCATAACTGATTTAATGAGCCATTCGCGGTTTCACCTTAATGCGGCTTGTACTGAGACATGCATGGCTTAATCTTTGAGACAAGCATATGACTACTGGCAGGATCAACCAGGGAGCTGCGTCAACTAGAGCTGAGCAGCCGGCCGCCCGGGAGTGTGTCCCGGGGGCCCGCGCGAACACGCAAGCGTCCGCTCAATTATTCTGCAAACAGGAGGAGGCTGAGCTCCCCTGCACAATACACCTCGAAACCCTCTCAGGTCCCGGCGGCGCGCAGCGCCGTCCTAAGTACTTGGTCGGGTTCGAGAGAGGCGCAATCGCCCGGAGTTTGGCGAGTAGACGCTTTAGGTGCGACCACCCGTGCTCCCAACTGAGCTTGCCGCTGCCGACAGAGGCCCGGGAGCGTGCTGTCGTGGCATTGCCGGCGGGAGACAACACGCGCCACCTACGGTGGCCGGCAGCTCCAACGCCAGCGCCACAGAAGGACAAAAGCCCCACTTGGGTGCCGAAGCGAACTCTCCCAGCACAGCGCACGCGCCAACACGTCCGCACAGCTGCGATACAATCCACCTGCGAGAACCGCAGAGGCGACCGAGCAGCAGACGGCGTCGCGGCGCCGAGCGCCGGGCGGCGGCGCATCCTCAGCGCACACAGTCCTCAATCGGACCAGCACACTGCAGATGTCCACCGCGCTTCGCACCGGGCCCGCGAGGACCTACTTTGGCCGCACGGCGCCGCGTGCAGGGTGCGCCGGCGCGCAGCTGCGCCGCCTGCCGCCTCCGTCGGCCGGCGCGCCTGCCACTGGCCGCCCCCACCAGCCGGCTGTAGCGCGTGCGCCCACGCACCGCGCGGCCAGCACGCCGGAAGGCCCCCCCTCACCGGCCGGGGACGGTCCCACCCAGCCACCGCCGCGTATCGCTTCACACCCACATGCCATTCACGTTCGTGGGCATGGTGGGTATCGCTGAAACAACCGGTTGGTAGCTCAACCGATCGTCGCCATCACTGATTCACCTCTAGCGAGAACAACCGCACCACAACGGTTTACCAGTTCTTCATTTGCGTAACGTCACCAGCAAACGTAGACGTCCATCGCCATTTGCAAATTCAACGATTGTTGCATGCCTGTGTCAGGTGTCACGACACACTATGTCTGCCCACATACACGCAACAACATGTGCACGCTTCGCGAACACGTGGAAGGTGGCCCCCGTACGTATGCGATGTCCATTGCGCGAACGACTGTCAACCGGCCTCTGTCGCATGTCGCAGATGTGGAACGCAGTGCACCATGCTATCACGGTGTGTGAGAAGAGACGACTACGTCTGACAACACGCGCCACTACATCAACAGACGGCTCATGCTGATCGCCATCCACGGCATACCATACTGCAATCCAGCTCTTATAGGGAGACGACACGTAGCTGAGTGCACAATATTTGGACCGTATGGTTCGCCGTTGTTGGCGCAGTCGTGGTACGGTCACACATGTACCACGATGTATCATTCAGTACATGAGGACCAATGTGCGGTACAGTGTGTGATTTGGACGTACAACATCAGCGGACAGTTGCCACAAGCCGTACCACAACGTAGGCTGTGCTTCGCCATGCGAATGCCAATGAACAACTGCGAAGGGCATTGAGCATGTACGTCCTGCCGCCATCCGCATTACAGTGTATAGCTGCAAGGTGTTTAACATGAAGCGATACTCTGGGGACCGGGCAGTGCGAGTAGCAAACTATATTGCGGGGGTTGCAGTTAGGCAACACTACACTAATTTAACGCGTCGTATGACAATTACAGAGCAGGTTAAGGCCCAACGTGTGTTGGGTTAAGGCCCAACGTGTGTTGGGTTAAGGCCCAACGTGTGTTGGGTTAAGGCCCAACGTGTGTTGGGTTAAGGCCCAACGTGTGTTGGGTTAAGGCCCAACGTGTGTTGGGTTAAGGCCCAACGTGTGTTGGGTTAAGGCCCAACGTGTGTTGGGTTAAGGCCCAACGTGTGTTGGGTTAAGGCCCAACGTGTGTTGGGTTAAGGCCCAACGTGTGTTGGGTTAAGGCCCAACGTGTGTTGGGTTAAGGCCCAACGTGTGTTGGGTTAAGGCCCAACGTGTGTTGGGTTAAGGCCCAACGTGTGTTGGGTTAAGGCCCAACGTGTGTTGGGTTAAGGCCCAACGTGTGTTGGGTTAAGGCCCAACGTGTGTTGGGTTAAGGCCCAACGTGTGTTGGGTTAAGGCCCAACGTGTGTTGGGTTAAGGCCCAACGTGTGTTGGGTTAAGGCCCAACGTGTGTTGGGTTAAGGCCCAACGTGTGTTGGGTTAAGGCGCAACATAGGTTAGGTTAAGGCGCAACATAGGTTAGGTTAAGGCGCAACATAGGTTAGGTTAAGGCGCAACATAGGTTAGGTTAAGGCGCAACATAGGTTAGGTTAAGGCGCAACATAGGTTAGGTTACGGCGCAACATAGGTTAGGTTAAGGCGCAACATAGGTTAGGTTAAGGCGCAACATAGGTTAGGTTACGGCGCAACATAGGTTAGGTTAAGGCGCAACATAGGTTAGGTTAAGGCGCAACATAGGTTAGGTTAAGGCGCAACATAGGTTAGGTTAAGGCGCAACATAGGTTAGGTTAAGGCGCAACATAGGTTAGGTTAAGGCGCAACATAGGTTAGGTTAAGGCGCAACATAGGTTAGGTTAAGGCGCAACATAGGTTAGGTTAAGGCGCAACATAGGTTAGGTTACGGCGCAACATAGGTTAGGTTAAGGCGCAACATAGGTTAGGTTAAGGCGCAACATAGGTTAGGTTAAGGCGCAACATAGGTTAGGTTATGGCGCAACATAGGTTAGGTTACGGCGCAACATAGGTTAGGTTACGGCGCAACATAGGTTAGGTTAAGGCGCAACATAGGTTAGGTTAAGGCGCAACATAGGTTAGGTTAAGGCGCAACATAGGTTAGGTTAAGGCGCAACATAGGTTAGGTTAAGGCGCAACATAGGTTAGGTTAAGGCGCAACATAGGTTAGGTTAAGGCGCAACATAGGTTAGGTTAAGGCGCAACATGGGTTAGGTTAAGGCGCAACATGGGTTAGGTTAAGGCGCAACATGGGTTAGGTTAAGGCGCAACATGGGTTAGGTTAAGGCGCAACATGGGTTAGGTTAAGGCGCAACATGGGTTAGGTTAAGGCGCAACATGGGTTAGGTTAAGGCGCAACATGGGTTAGGTTAAGGCGCAACATGGGTTAGGTTAAGGCGCAACATGGGTTAGGTTAAGGCGCAACATGGGTTAGGTTAAGGCGCAACATGGGTTAGGTTAAGGTACAATATGGGTTAGGTTAAGGTACAATATGGGTTAGGTTAAGGTACAATATGGGTTAGGTTAAGGTACAATATGGGTTAGGTTAAGGTACAATATGGGTTAGGTTAAGGTACAATATGGGTTAGGTTAAGGTACAATATGGGTTAGGTTAAGGTACAATATGGGTTAGGTTAAGGTACAATATGGGTTAGGTTAAGGTACAATATGGGTTAGGTTAAGGTACAATATGGGTTAGGTTAAGGTACAATACGGGTTAGGTTAAGGTACAATACGGGTTAGGTTAAGGTACAATACGGGTTAGGTTAAGGTACAATACGGGTTAGGTTAAGGTACAATACGGGTTAGGTTAAGGCACTTGGGGGGGGGGGGGGCCCGGTTTGTTGATTGTGATTATCGTAAGTAAATGACTGCGGCATCATCTGATTTGCCACGTCAGGGTGCACCTTTGGCTCATAACAGGCGGCGCTCTGATTCCATGCTTGTGGCAGACCTGTGTCTTTCATTCCTGCCATTGTTTGTGTGGTGTGACAGGAGGCAGTATTGTGATGTTGGGTGCACCCCTGTCTGGGACATGTGTGGGTGTTGGTGGCTTAGCTGAGCAATGGTGGTTGTCGGAAGGGTGGGATATTCTGTTTTCCGAGTGGACCTCCCGGTCTGGTTATGATAGTGTGGATTGTCTAATGTGGCAGAGAGGATGCACTGGGTGTTGTTCCATGCTGGTGCTTACATATTGTCTGTGTGCCTGTTACAGGCAGAGAGTAGTGCGTGATAAGAGTGTCTGGCTGACGTGTGATTGTGAGCAGAGTCTTTCAGCATGTATACGGACAGGTCTATACATTATCTGTATTCTGATGGCTCTATCTATTACTAATCAGCGCCGTGTATACGTTTAATCCGGTTCCAGTCGAAACTATTGTATCTCTGTACATTAGTGACACGGCGAGCCCGCTATGTAGTTACTCGT
>NW_025726072.1:45000-50000 GCF_021461395.2 Schistocerca americana
ATTGCAACGGGGTCCGCCTCGGGACGCACGAGCACGCACGAGGCGCGTCGCACGCCTTCAGCTCGCCCCACCGGCAGGACGTCCCACGATACATGCCAGTTAAACACCGACGGGCGGTGAACCAACAGCGTGGGACACAAATCCAACTACGAGCTTTTTAACCGCAACAACTTTAATATACGCTATTGGAGCTGGAATTACCGCGGCTGCTGGCACCAGACTTGCCCTCCAATAGATACTCGTTAAAGGATTTAAAGTGTACTCATTCCGATTACGGGGCCTCGGATGAGTCCCGTATCGTTACTTTTCGTCACTACCTCCCCGTGCCGGGAGTGGGTAATTTGCGCGCCTGCTGCCTTCCTTGGATGTGGTAGCCGTTTCTCAGGCTCCCTCTCCGGAATCGAACCCTGATTCCCCGTTACCCGTTACAACCATGGTAGGCGCAGAACCTACCATCGACAGTTGATAAGGCAGACATTTGAAAGATGCGTCGCCGGTACGAGGACCGTGCGATCAGCCCAAAGTTATTCAGAGTCACCAAGGCAAACGGACCGGACGAGCCGACCGATTGGTTTTGATCTAATAAAAGCGTCCCTTCCATCTCTGGTCGGGACTCTGTTTGCATGTATTAGCTCTAGAATTACCACAGTTATCCAAGTAACGTGGGTACGATCTAAGGAACCATAACTGATTTAATGAGCCATTCGCGGTTTCACCTTAATGCGGCTTGTACTGAGACATGCATGGCTTAATCTTTGAGACAAGCATATGACTACTGGCAGGATCAACCAGGGAGCTGCGTCAACTAGAGCTGAGCAGCCGGCCGCCCGGGAGTGTGTCCCGGGGGCCCGCGCGAACACGCAAGCGTCCGCTCAATTATTCTGCAAACAGGAGGAGGCTGAGCTCCCCTGCACAATACACCTCGAAACCCTCTCAGGTCCCGGCGGCGCGCAGCGCCGTCCTAAGTACTTGGTCGGGTTCGAGAGAGGCGCAATCGCCCGGAGTTTGGCGAGTAGACGCTTTAGGTGCGACCACCCGTGCTCCCAACTGAGCTTGCCGCTGCCGACAGAGGCCCGGGAGCGTGCTGTCGTGGCATTGCCGGCGGGAGACAACACGCGCCACCTACGGTGGCCGGCAGCTCCAACGCCAGCGCCACAGAAGGACAAAAGCCCCACTTGGGTGCCGAAGCGAACTCTCCCAGCACAGCGCACGCGCCAACACGTCCGCACAGCTGCGATACAATCCACCTGCGAGAACCGCAGAGGCGACCGAGCAGCAGACGGCGTCGCGGCGCCGAGCGCCGGGCGGCGGCGCATCCTCAGCGCACACAGTCCTCAATCGGACCAGCACACTGCAGATGTCCACCGCGCTTCGCACCGGGCCCGCGAGGACCTACTTTGGCCGCACGGCGCCGCGTGCAGGGTGCGCCGGCGCGCAGCTGCGCCGCCTGCCGCCTCCGTCGGCCGGCGCGCCTGCCACTGGCCGCCCCCACCAGCCGGCTGTAGCGCGTGCGCCCACGCACCGCGCGGCCAGCACGCCGGAAGGCCCCCCCTCACCGGCCGGGGACGGTCCCACCCAGCCACCGCCGCGTATCGCTTCACACCCACATGCCATTCACGTTCGTGGGCATGGTGGGTATCGCTGAAACAACCGGTTGGTAGCTCAACCGATCGTCGCCATCACTGATTCACCTCTAGCGAGAACAACCGCACCACAACGGTTTACCAGTTCTTCATTTGCGTAACGTCACCAGCAAACGTAGACGTCCATCGCCATTTGCAAATTCAACGATTGTTGCATGCCTGTGTCAGGTGTCACGACACACTATGTCTGCCCACATACACGCAACAACATGTGCACGCTTCGCGAACACGTGGAAGGTGGCCCCCGTACGTATGCGATGTCCATTGCGCGAACGACTGTCAACCGGCCTCTGTCGCATGTCGCAGATGTGGAACGCAGTGCACCATGCTATCACGGTGTGTGAGAAGAGACGACTACGTCTGACAACACGCGCCACTACATCAACAGACGGCTCATGCTGATCGCCATCCACGGCATACCATACTGCAATCCAGCTCTTATAGGGAGACGACACGTAGCTGAGTGCACAATATTTGGACCGTATGGTTCGCCGTTGTTGGCGCAGTCGTGGTACGGTCACACATGTACCACGATGTATCATTCAGTACATGAGGACCAATGTGCGGTACAGTGTGTGATTTGGACGTACAACATCAGCGGACAGTTGCCACAAGCCGTACCACAACGTAGGCTGTGCTTCGCCATGCGAATGCCAATGAACAACTGCGAAGGGCATTGAGCATGTACGTCCTGCCGCCATCCGCATTACAGTGTATAGCTGCAAGGTGTTTAACATGAAGCGATACTCTGGGGACCGGGCAGTGCGAGTAGCAAACTATATTGCGGGGGTTGCAGTTAGGCAACACTACACTAATTTAACGCGTCGTATGACAATTACAGAGCAGGTTAAGGCCCAACGTGTGTTGGGTTAAGGCCCAACGTGTGTTGGGTTAAGGCCCAACGTGTGTTGGGTTAAGGCCCAACGTGTGTTGGGTTAAGGCCCAACGTGTGTTGGGTTAAGGCCCAACGTGTGTTGGGTTAAGGCCCAACGTGTGTTGGGTTAAGGCCCAACGTGTGTTGGGTTAAGGCCCAACGTGTGTTGGGTTAAGGCCCAACGTGTGTTGGGTTAAGGCCCAACGTGTGTTGGGTTAAGGCCCAACGTGTGTTGGGTTAAGGCCCAACGTGTGTTGGGTTAAGGCCCAACGTGTGTTGGGTTAAGGCCCAACGTGTGTTGGGTTAAGGCCCAACGTGTGTTGGGTTAAGGCCCAACGTGTGTTGGGTTAAGGCCCAACGTGTGTTGGGTTAAGGCCCAACGTGTGTTGGGTTAAGGCCCAACGTGTGTTGGGTTAAGGCCCAACGTGTGTTGGGTTAAGGCGCAACGTGTGTTGGGTTAAGGCGCAACATAGGTTAGGTTAAGGCGCAACATAGGTTAGGTTAAGGCGCAACATAGGTTAGGTTAAGGCGCAACATAGGTTAGGTTAAGGCGCAACATAGGTTAGGTTACGGCGCAACATAGGTTAGGTTAAGGCGCAACATAGGTTAGGTTAAGGCGCAACATAGGTTAGGTTACGGCGCAACATAGGTTAGGTTAAGGCGCAACATAGGTTAGGTTAAGGCGCAACATAGGTTAGGTTAAGGCGCAACATAGGTTAGGTTAAGGCGCAACATAGGTTAGGTTAAGGCGCAACATAGGTTAGGTTAAGGCGCAACATAGGTTAGGTTAAGGCGCAACATAGGTTAGGTTAAGGCGCAACATAGGTTAGGTTACGGCGCAACATAGGTTAGGTTAAGGCGCAACATAGGTTAGGTTAAGGCGCAACATAGGTTAGGTTAAGGCGCAACATAGGTTAGGTTATGGCGCAACATAGGTTAGGTTACGGCGCAACATAGGTTAGGTTACGGCGCAACATAGGTTAGGTTAAGGCGCAACATAGGTTAGGTTAAGGCGCAACATAGGTTAGGTTAAGGCGCAACATAGGTTAGGTTAAGGCGCAACATAGGTTAGGTTAAGGCGCAACATAGGTTAGGTTAAGGCGCAACATAGGTTAGGTTAAGGCGCAACATGGGTTAGGTTAAGGCGCAACATGGGTTAGGTTAAGGCGCAACATGGGTTAGGTTAAGGCGCAACATGGGTTAGGTTAAGGCGCAACATGGGTTAGGTTAAGGCGCAACATGGGTTAGGTTAAGGCGCAACATGGGTTAGGTTAAGGCGCAACATGGGTTAGGTTAAGGCGCAACATGGGTTAGGTTAAGGCGCAACATGGGTTAGGTTAAGGCGCAACATGGGTTAGGTTAAGGCGCAACATGGGTTAGGTTAAGGTACAATATGGGTTAGGTTAAGGTACAATATGGGTTAGGTTAAGGTACAATATGGGTTAGGTTAAGGTACAATATGGGTTAGGTTAAGGTACAATATGGGTTAGGTTAAGGTACAATATGGGTTAGGTTAAGGTACAATATGGGTTAGGTTAAGGTACAATATGGGTTAGGTTAAGGTACAATATGGGTTAGGTTAAGGTACAATATGGGTTAGGTTAAGGTACAATATGGGTTAGGTTAAGGTACAATACGGGTTAGGTTAAGGTACAATACGGGTTAGGTTAAGGTACAATACGGGTTAGGTTAAGGTACAATACGGGTTAGGTTAAGGTACAATACGGGTTAGGTTAAGGCACTTGGGGGGGGGGGGGGCCCGGTTTGTTGATTGTGATTATCGTAAGTAAATGACTGCGGCATCATCTGATTTGCCACGTCAGGGTGCACCTTTGGCTCATAACAGGCGGCGCTCTGATTCCATGCTTGTGGCAGACCTGTGTCTTTCATTCCTGCCATTGTTTGTGTGGTGTGACAGGAGGCAGTATTGTGATGTTGGGTGCACCCCTGTCTGGGACATGTGTGGGTGTTGGTGGCTTAGCTGAGCAATGGTGGTTGTCGGAAGGGTGGGATATTCTGTTTTCCGAGTGGACCTCCCGGTCTGGTTATGATAGTGTGGATTGTCTAATGTGGCAGAGAGGATGCACTGGGTGTTGTTCCATGCTGGTGCTTACATATTGTCTGTGTGCCTGTTACAGGCAGAGAGTAGTGCGTGATAAGAGTGTCTGGCTGACGTGTGATTGTGAGCAGAGTCTTTCAGCATGTATACGGACAGGTCTATACATTATCTGTATTCTGATGGCTCTATCTATTACTAATCAGCGCCGTGTATACGTTTAATCCGGTTCCAGTCGAAACTATTGTATCTCTGTACATTAGTGACACGGCGAGCCCGCTATGTAGTTACTCGTCTCGGCAGCTTCCACCGGTGTATGGCAAATGATTATAAGGAATCAGTCTAGTCGTCAATACCGATAGTCTGACGTCACATGTCTGGGGTGGGGGACGCTGCGCCCTTCCGGTGGGTCATGGCCTAGGAAGAC
>NW_025726072.1:57500-67500 GCF_021461395.2 Schistocerca americana
GGACACAAATCCAACTACGAGCTTTTTAACCGCAACAACTTTAATATACGCTATTGGAGCTGGAATTACCGCGGCTGCTGGCACCAGACTTGCCCTCCAATAGATACTCGTTAAAGGATTTAAAGTGTACTCATTCCGATTACGGGGCCTCGGATGAGTCCCGTATCGTTATTTTTCGTCACTACCTCCCCGTGCCGGGAGTGGGTAATTTGCGCGCCTGCTGCCTTCCTTGGATGTGGTAGCCGTTTCTCAGGCTCCCTCTCCGGAATCGAACCCTGATTCCCCGTTACCCGTTACAACCATGGTAGGCGCAGAACCTACCATCGACAGTTGATAAGGCAGACATTTGAAAGATGCGTCGCCGGTACGAGGACCGTGCGATCAGCCCAAAGTTATTCAGAGTCACCAAGGCAAACGGACCGGACGAGCCGACCGATTGGTTTTGATCTAATAAAAGCGTCCCTTCCATCTCTGGTCGGGACTCTGTTTGCATGTATTAGCTCTAGAATTACCACAGTTATCCAAGTAACGTGGGTACGATCTAAGGAACCATAACTGATTTAATGAGCCATTCGCGGTTTCACCTTAATGCGGCTTGTACTGAGACATGCATGGCTTAATCTTTGAGACAAGCATATGACTACTGGCAGGATCAACCAGGGAGCTGCGTCAACTAGAGCTGAGCAGCCGGCCGCCCGGGAGTGTGTCCCGGGGGCCCGCGCGAACACGCAAGCGTCCGCTCAATTATTCTGCAAACAGGAGGAGGCTGAGCTCCCCTGCACAATACACCTCGAAACCCTCTCAGGTCCCGGCGGCGCGCAGCGCCGTCCTAAGTACTTGGTCGGGTTCGAGAGAGGCGCAATCGCCCGGAGTTTGGCGAGTAGACGCTTTAGGTGCGACCACCCGTGCTCCCAACTGAGCTTGCCGCTGCCGACAGAGGCCCGGGAGCGTGCTGTCGTGGCATTGCCGGCGGGAGACAACACGCGCCACCTACGGTGGCCGGCAGCTCCAACGCCAGCGCCACAGAAGGACAAAAGCCCCACTTGGGTGCCGAAGCGAACTCTCCCAGCACAGCGCACGCGCCAACACGTCCGCACAGCTGCGATACAATCCACCTGCGAGAACCGCAGAGGCGACCGAGCAGCAGACGGCGTCGCGGCGCCGAGCGCCGGGCGGCGGCGCATCCTCAGCGCACACAGTCCTCAATCGGACCAGCACACTGCAGATGTCCACCGCGCTTCGCACCGGGCCCGCGAGGACCTACTTTGGCCGCACGGCGCCGCGTGCAGGGTGCGCCGGCGCGCAGCTGCGCCGCCTGCCGCCTCCGTCGGCCGGCGCGCCTGCCACTGGCCGCCCCCACCAGCCGGCTGTAGCGCGTGCGCCCACGCACCGCGCGGCCAGCACGCCGGAAGGCCCCCCCTCACCGGCCGGGGACGGTCCCACCCAGCCACCGCCGCGTATCGCTTCACACCCACATGCCATTCACGTTCGTGGGCATGGTGGGTATCGCTGAAACAACCGGTTGGTAGCTCAACCGATCGTCGCCATCACTGATTCACCTCTAGCGAGAACAACCGCACCACAACGGTTTACCAGTTCTTCATTTGCGTAACGTCACCAGCAAACGTAGACGTCCATCGCCATTTGCAAATTCAACGATTGTTGCATGCCTGTGTCAGGTGTCACGACACACTATGTCTGCCCACATACACGCAACAACATGTGCACGCTTCGCGAACACGTGGAAGGTGGCCCCCGTACGTATGCGATGTCCATTGCGCGAACGACTGTCAACCGGCCTCTGTCGCATGTCGCAGATGTGGAACGCAGTGCACCATGCTATCACGGTGTGTGAGAAGAGACGACTACGTCTGACAACACGCGCCACTACATCAACAGACGGCTCATGCTGATCGCCATCCACGGCATACCATACTGCAATCCAGCTCTTATAGGGAGACGACACGTAGCTGAGTGCACAATATTTGGACCGTATGGTTCGCCGTTGTTGGCGCAGTCGTGGTACGGTCACACATGTACCACGATGTATCATTCAGTACATGAGGACCAATGTGCGGTACAGTGTGTGATTTGGACGTACAACATCAGCGGACAGTTGCCACAAGCCGTACCACAACGTAGGCTGTGCTTCGCCATGCGAATGCCAATGAACAACTGCGAAGGGCATTGAGCATGTACGTCCTGCCGCCATCCGCATTACAGTGTATAGCTGCAAGGTGTTTAACATGAAGCGATACTCTGGGGACCGGGCAGTGCGAGTAGCAAACTATATTGCGGGGGTTGCAGTTAGGCAACACTACACTAATTTAACGCGTCGTATGACAATTACAGAGCAGGTTAAGGCCCAACGTGTGTTGGGTTAAGGCCCAACGTGTGTTGGGTTAAGGCCCAACGTGTGTTGGGTTAAGGCCCAACGTGTGTTGGGTTAAGGCCCAACGTGTGTTGGGTTAAGGCCCAACGTGTGTTGGGTTAAGGCCCAACGTGTGTTGGGTTAAGGCCCAACGTGTGTTGGGTTAAGGCCCAACGTGTGTTGGGTTAAGGCCCAACGTGTGTTGGGTTAAGGCCCAACGTGTGTTGGGTTAAGGCCCAACGTGTGTTGGGTTAAGGCCCAACGTGTGTTGGGTTAAGGCCCAACGTGTGTTGGGTTAAGGCCCAACGTGTGTTGGGTTAAGGCCCAACGTGTGTTGGGTTAAGGCCCAACGTGTGTTGGGTTAAGGCCCAACGTGTGTTGGGTTAAGGCCCAACGTGTGTTGGGTTAAGGCCCAACGTGTGTTGGGTTAAGGCCCAACGTGTGTTGGGTTAAGGCCCAACGTGTGTTGGGTTAAGGCGCAACATAGGTTAGGTTAAGGCGCAACATAGGTTAGGTTAAGGCGCAACATAGGTTAGGTTAAGGCGCAACATAGGTTAGGTTAAGGCGCAACATAGGTTAGGTTAAGGCGCAACATAGGTTAGGTTACGGCGCAACATAGGTTAGGTTAAGGCGCAACATAGGTTAGGTTAAGGCGCAACATAGGTTAGGTTACGGCGCAACATAGGTTAGGTTAAGGCGCAACATAGGTTAGGTTAAGGCGCAACATAGGTTAGGTTAAGGCGCAACATAGGTTAGGTTAAGGCGCAACATAGGTTAGGTTAAGGCGCAACATAGGTTAGGTTAAGGCGCAACATAGGTTAGGTTAAGGCGCAACATAGGTTAGGTTAAGGCGCAACATAGGTTAGGTTAAGGCGCAACATAGGTTAGGTTACGGCGCAACATAGGTTAGGTTAAGGCGCAACATAGGTTAGGTTAAGGCGCAACATAGGTTAGGTTAAGGCGCAACATAGGTTAGGTTATGGCGCAACATAGGTTAGGTTACGGCGCAACATAGGTTAGGTTACGGCGCAACATAGGTTAGGTTAAGGCGCAACATAGGTTAGGTTAAGGCGCAACATAGGTTAGGTTAAGGCGCAACATAGGTTAGGTTAAGGCGCAACATAGGTTAGGTTAAGGCGCAACATAGGTTAGGTTAAGGCGCAACATAGGTTAGGTTAAGGCGCAACATGGGTTAGGTTAAGGCGCAACATGGGTTAGGTTAAGGCGCAACATGGGTTAGGTTAAGGCGCAACATGGGTTAGGTTAAGGCGCAACATGGGTTAGGTTAAGGCGCAACATGGGTTAGGTTAAGGCGCAACATGGGTTAGGTTAAGGCGCAACATGGGTTAGGTTAAGGCGCAACATGGGTTAGGTTAAGGCGCAACATGGGTTAGGTTAAGGCGCAACATGGGTTAGGTTAAGGCGCAACATGGGTTAGGTTAAGGTACAATATGGGTTAGGTTAAGGTACAATATGGGTTAGGTTAAGGTACAATATGGGTTAGGTTAAGGTACAATATGGGTTAGGTTAAGGTACAATATGGGTTAGGTTAAGGTACAATATGGGTTAGGTTAAGGTACAATATGGGTTAGGTTAAGGTACAATATGGGTTAGGTTAAGGTACAATATGGGTTAGGTTAAGGTACAATATGGGTTAGGTTAAGGTACAATACGGGTTAGGTTAAGGTACAATACGGGTTAGGTTAAGGTACAATACGGGTTAGGTTAAGGTACAATACGGGTTAGGTTAAGGTACAATACGGGTTAGGTTAAGGCACTTGGGGGGGGGGGGGGGCCCGGTTTGTTGATTGTGATTATCGTAAGTAAATGACTGCGGCATCATCTGATTTGCCACGTCAGGGTGCACCTTTGGCTCATAACAGGCGGCGCTCTGATTCCATGCTTGTGGCAGACCTGTGTCTTTCATTCCTGCCATTGTTTGTGTGGTGTGACAGGAGGCAGTATTGTGATGTTGGGTGCACCCCTGTCTGGGACATGTGTGGGTGTTGGTGGCTTAGCTGAGCAATGGTGGTTGTCGGAAGGGTGGGATATTCTGTTTTCCGAGTGGACCTCCCGGTCTGGTTATGATAGTGTGGATTGTCTAATGTGGCAGAGAGGATGCACTGGGTGTTGTTCCATGCTGGTGCTTACATATTGTCTGTGTGCCTGTTACAGGCAGAGAGTAGTGCGTGATAAGAGTGTCTGGCTGACGTGTGATTGTGAGCAGAGTCTTTCAGCATGTATACGGACAGGTCTATACATTATCTGTATTCTGATGGCTCTATCTATTACTAATCAGCGCCGTGTATACGTTTAATCCGGTTCCAGTCGAAACTATTGTATCTCTGTACATTAGTGACACGGCGAGCCCGCTATGTAGTTACTCGTCTCGGCAGCTTCCACCGGTGTATGGCAAATGATTATAAGGAATCAGTCTAGTCGTCAATACCGATAGTCTGACGTCACATGTCTGGGGTGGGGGACGCTGCGCCCTTCCGGTGGGTCATGGCCTAGGAAGACTCTTCCCACGCAGGGGGGCTTGGACTGTCATTGACTCTTCCGAGTAATATACTTGCCGTACGTTTTTGCGACTGCGAGTGCAACGCTCACCGGTACCGACATGGATGGAGCGCCTCCTAGCTGCCGCTGAGCATCTGCATTCGTACAGCGAGCAACGCGATCGCGTCTGTAGCTCGTACGTGGTACAGCTCGCAGCTCATGTATATGGACAGCGGGAATGTCGCATATTGGACATAACTCTTTTTTTTTTTTTTTTTTCCTTTATTGTAATTTGGACACCCCATACAAGGTGGGCTGGCAGCGGAACAGTGTACTCCGCTCTTCAGCCATAAGCAGTACAAGAAAAAAGAAAGGGAGACAGACAAGTAACAGAATGGCGGGTAAAAAACAGTAGATACAATAGTTAAAAAACATGAAGCCGTTCACACTTGACGAAACAAACAAGAAAAACCGTCGGCACTGGGCACAAACACTGACGATGTAGATGACACACGTGAACGAAGGAGCGTGGACGGCGAAAAACACTGAGGCACAGACACGACGGCACAGACACTAATCCGAGGGCGATGATCTCCGGCGCGCGAAAGTTCACGATGCGTGTGCGAGTCCGGGGACCTGCCAAGAGAGGAGGAGGAGGAGGAGGAGGAGGAGGAGGAGGAGGAGGAGGGGGAGAGGGAAAGCGAGAGGGGTGAGCAGGGACGCCACGGGCAGGGGAAAGAGGGGGGAGGGAGGAAGGGGGAGGGGAAGCCCGGAAGAAGAGGGGTGGAGGGAGGGGATGGGGGAAAAGGAGAGAGAAGGGAAGGGAAGAGAAAGGAGGGAGGGTGCCGCAGGGAAAGGACACCAGGAGGGACGGGGGGCAGGGTCAAAGTTGATAGGAGGGGTAGATGGAGGGGACGAGGACATCATCAGGGAGAGGGAGCTGGCGGAAACCACCTTGGGAGAGGGTAAGGAGGGTGGAGAGATGGAGACCGGGTGGGACATGGGAGTACAGGCGCGGCAGCGGGCGGGGGTGGGAGAGGATCGGGGAGATGAGCGGGTGAGGAGGATCGAGTTTACGGGAGGTGTATAGGATGCGTAGCCTTTCGAGGAAGAGGAGGAGGTGGGGGAAGGGGATAAGGTCATACAGGATCCGCGTGGGGGAAGGGAGACGGATGCGATAGGCAAGGCGGAGAGCATGGCGTTCAAGGATTTGGAGGGATTTATAAAAGGAAGGGGGGGCGGAGATCCAGGCGGGATGGGCGTAACAGAGGATAGGGCGGATGAGGGACTTATAGGTGTGGAGGATGGTGGAGGGGTCCAGACCCCACGTTCGGCCGGAAAGGAGCTTGAGGAGACGGAGTCGGGAACGTGCCTTGGCTTGGATTGTCTGGAGATGGGGAGTCCAGGAGAGGCGACGGTCGAGGGTGACGCCAAGGTACTTAAGGGTGGGGGTGAGAGCGATGGGACGGCCATAAACGGTGAGATAGAAATCAAGGAGGCGGAAGGAGGGAGTGGTTTTGCCTACAATGATCGCCTGGGTTTTGGAAGGATTGACCTTGAGCAACCACTGGTTGCACCAAGCGGTGAACCGGTCAAGATGGGATTGGAGAAGGTGTTGGGAGCGTCGCAGGGTGGGGGCAAGGGCGAGGAAGGCGGTGTCATCGGCAAACTGGAGAAGGTGGACGGGGGGTGACGGCGGCGGCATGTCCGCCGTGTACAACAAGTACAGAAGGGGGGAGAGGACGGAGCCTTGGGGCACACCGGCGGAGGGGAAAAAGGTGTAGGAATCGGTGTTATGGATGGTGACATAGGAAGGACGGCGGGAGAGAAAGGAACCGATCAGACGAACGTAGTTAATGGGAAGGGCGAAGGTTTGGAGCTTGAAGAGGAGACCGGAATGCCATACGCGGTCATAGGCGCGTTCGAGGTCAAGAGAGAGGAAGATTGCGGAGCGACGGGAATTGAGCTGTTCGGAAAGGAGATGAGTGAGGTGAAGGAGAAGATCGTCGGAAGAGAAGGACGGCCGAAAGCCACACTGGGTAACGGGGAGGAGACGGTGCTGGCGGAGATGCTGGTGGATGCGGCGGGTGAGGATAGATTCCAGGACCTTGCTGAAGACCGAGGTAAGGCTGATGGGACGGTAGGAGGAGACGGCGGACGGCGGTTTGCCAGGTTTGAGGAACATGAGGATACGGGAGGTTTTCCACAGGTCGGGGTAGTAACCGGTGGACAGGACTACATTGTAGAGCCTGGCCAGGGTGGAGAGAAAAGAGACAGGAGCTTCACGAAGGTGACGGTAGGTAACACGATCGTGACCAGGAGCGGTGTTGCGTTTGGTGCGGAGTGTATCGATGAGATCCTGTGTGGTGATGGGGGCATTAAGGTCCGTGTGTGGAATGTTGTCCAAGTACTGGAAACCAGGAGCGAGGGGAGGGACAGAGGTGTCAGTTCGATCGCGGATATCTGGGAAGAGGGAGTAATCGAACTGGGGATCATCAGGGATGGAAAACACATCGGACAGGTAGGAGGCAAAGTGATTGGCCTTACTAAGGGCGTCAGGGAAGGGGTGATCATCGTGGAGAAGAGGATAGTAGGGGGAGGGTTTAGTTCCGGTAAGGCGACGGAAGGCGGTCCAGAACTTGGACGAGTTTATAGGGAGGGTAGCATTTAAACGGGTGCATGTCTGTCGCCAGTCCCGGCGTTTCTTGGCCGCGAGCAAATTTCGAATGTGTCGCTGTAGTTGCCGGTGGCGTCGTAGGGTGTCCGGGTCACGCGTGCGGAGGAAGGCACGGTAAAGACGACGGGATTCACGGAGGAGGAGGACGGCCTGTGGTGGTAAGGTAGGACGGTGGGGGTGGACGGCAACAGTAGGGACGTGGGCCTCCACGGCCTCAGACAAGGTCTGCTGGAGAAAGGAGGCGGCATGGGTGACATCATCGGGACGGCGGTAGGCGAGAGGGTGGCTATCGACCTGAGTGGAGAGGGTATCCCGGTAGGCATTCCAGTTGGCACGGGAATAGTCATGGATGTACTTAGGGGGAGGGTCATGACGAGGGTCGGGGCGGGGGCGACGGCCGTCTGACACGGTGAGGAGGACAGGGAGATGGTCGCTACCAATAGGCTCCAGGACATCCACCGTAATGCGACCAAGGAGGTTGGGGGAGGAGAGGATAACATCGGGAGTGGAGTTGGATTCGGGACGGGTGTGCTGGGGGATGGGGATGAGGTCGCCTTGAAGGGAGGAGAGGAACCGATGCCACCGCCGTAACTGGGCAGCGGAGCGACTATGGATGTTGAGGTCGGCGGCGATCACATAGGAGGAGAAGGTACGGTCGATGTGGGAGAGGAAGTCGAAAGGAAGAGGGGCGTTGGGGCGGACATAGATGGTGGCACAGGTAATGGTAAGGCCGGGGAAGAAGAGACTAAGGATCAGGTGTTCGGTGGGGTCGGGAAGGAGAGGCTGGAGCCGAACGGGGATCTGGCGGTGGTGGCCAATGGCAACTCCGCCACGCGCAACTGGGAGGGGATGATCGGAGCGGTGGAGGAGATAGGGGGAGGTGTGGATGGAGTGGTGGGGTTGGAGGAAGGTTTCATTAAGGAGGAAGGCATCCACACGGTGGGTAGCAAGGGTGTGCAGGAAGAGGTTCTTGTTGGCGGGAAGGGAGCGGATATTGTTGAAAAGGATACGATGCTGTCGCGCCATTGGAAGGACTTAGACGAGGGTGTCAAGGCGGGAGAAGGTGAAATGGGCCCGGTTATTGGAAAAGGTGGCGTACATTTTAAGGTGGAATATGGAACGGGCGGCGAGGGAGATCTGTTGTAAGGTGTGGGGGCGCTGAAAGGGATGGACGTTTTGGAGGACAATGGTGAGGAACCTGATGATGTCCTCAGCAGTGGGGGGGGGACGAAGGGAATTGCCAGGAGGGGTGGGGGCGTCCAGGGGACGGACAGGGACGGTGAGTTCAGGAGTGGTAGGAGGAGGTCGGGCTTTACATTTTTGGGAGTAGGTGGGGTGGGGGAGGCTGCAGGTATTACAGGAGGGAGGGGATTGGAGGTTGGGGCACTGCCGGAGGAAGTGCGCTTGCCGACAATGCGGGCAGGTGGGGGCCTCGCGGCACTCGGCTGTTGGATGTGCATTGTAGCGCAGACATCTCTGGCAGCGCAGGGATTGAGGGGGGGAGCGGGAGGGGTCGACTTTGAACCGTTGATTGAAGAGGAGGGCACCCTCCTTCAGGAGACGGTCAATGGAGGGGGCGTCCTCAGAGAAAACCCGCATAAGGCGGGTGGGGCCGGTCGCGTTGAAAATGCGGCGGACTGCCCGCACCTCCAGGGTGGGATGGGCCTTCAGCTCCGCCAGCACCTCCTCCTCCGTGATCGACGGGCTAAGCCGAGTGATCACGGCGGTGAGGGTCGGCGGGCGACGCGGGGGTTGGGGTTGGCGGGTAGGAGATGGGGAGGGAGCAGGGGTGAGGGTGGCGTGAGGACCAAAACGGGTGATGGGGAGGCGGGAGAGGATGTCAGTATGGAGGGTGGGGCTGGGGGAGGAGATAAGAACAGAATCCCGTCTGGGAGTAAGGAGAGATATGGGGGCGCCAGGGAAATGTTGGCGGAGGAGGAGGGAGAGATTCCGGGCCTCGAGGAAGGAAGGATCGGGATGGGACAGGAGATATTTGTAGAGACCGGGTGGGGAGGAGGAGGAGGAGGAGGGAGCGGGGCCTGGTGGGGAGACGTCCATGGCATTTTGGGGTGGGGATGGGGGGCGGGGTGGAGCCTTTTTAGGAGCAGAGGAAGTGGAGGCGCCACTAGGGCGTTTGACAGCGGCAGATGGGCGGGTGGTGACATGAGGGACGGGAACGATGGGGAGGTGGCGGGAAGGGACAGGTCCCGGCACGGACGCAGCAGTCGGCGCCGGAGAGAGTGACTGTGACGGTGCAGGCGAATGTGGCAGTGATGGTGATGGTGACGATGACGGTGGTGGCGGTGATGGCGATGGCGACGGCGACGGGGAGAGCTGGGCGTGGGCAGTGGCCCGACGGGCCACCACCCTAGCCGGAGCTGCAGTGACAGGCTGGGGGAGTGGGGGGAAAGGATCAGAACGAGAGGAAGAGGCGGGAGAGGGGGCGACAAAGA
>NW_025726072.1:72500-75000 GCF_021461395.2 Schistocerca americana
CCCACGTCGGCGCCGCCCGCTATCACCGTCGTGCTACCCTCGTAACACCTTTCGACGTACTCAATAAAGCAATCCGGCAGGCCATGAGCCCTCAGCACGGGGCGGAGGGCGGCATGGTCCACCGAATCGAACGCTTTAGAGACGTCGATCGATGCCACAAAAACAGAGCGACAGGAGCGAACTGCGTCGGTGAGAGCAGTGTCCAAGATGAAGGTGTTTTCCAACATCCCATCCCGGGGGATGAATGCCCGCTGACGTTCGTCCACAGCACATGCACGCATCAGGCGTGACGCGAGAACCTTGTGAAAGGTCCGCGCCAACACCGAGCAGACCGTAATGGGGCGAAAGTCAGCGGGGGATGTTGGTGCAGCCGTTTTGGGGAGAAGTGACGTCCGGGCGCGAAGCAGACGCTCGGGGAGGGCGCGGGCCAGGAGGAAGAGGTTCAAGAGTTTCACCAGGACTTCATGCGGCAGGCGCCGCAGCTCCGCTGGAGTCAGGCCGTCCGGCCCGGCTGCCGATCCCCTGGGCGGCAAGGCAGCAGCGACCTCCTCACGTGTGACCGGCCCCCATAGGCACTCAGGAGCGACAGGCTCCGAGTGCGGGAGAAGGCGGTCACGGATGAAGCCGGCGGTGGAGATCGGCTTCTTCGTGAAGAGGTCCGCCCAGAAGTCCAGCAGACCGGGGATGTCGGGTGGCGGCTGCAGCAGGGTGCCGTCCAGCAAGCCGCGCACGCAACGCGCACGCGACCTACGGAAGGCGTCCTGTGTCCGCGCGTATTCCCAGCGGCGCCGCTTGCGCTTCTGCAGCGGCGGGGCGGCAGGCGGCCGCTTGGATGGTTGGCGCGGCCGCTGTGTCCTGGTGATCGACCTCTCCCCCCTGGACCCGACCGACGCAAGGGCATCCGGGAGCATGCCCAGGATGACATCGGGCGGCGTGCCCCGCCCCAGACCAATGACTCGATCCAGGGCAGAGAAACGCTGGGCGGAAGCAGGTAGCCCCGCCAGATGCTCCCAGATGGCGGCGTCAGTCGGCCCCTCCGGCGGCGGCCCGGTGGTGTCGGCCGCGAAGTCCTCGGCTGCGTCGACGGGCGGCGCAGCGGCCTCGCCCGCGTCAGGCAGCGAGCTCGCTGCTCCACGGCGGGACGCCGGCTCTTCACCCCGACCGATCTCAAGTGCCTCCATGAATTGGCGGACAAGCTGCTTGTGGGCAGCTTGCCGCCGTCGGCACTTGATTGCCTCAAGCGTTCGGTCGGGGAACATCCTGGTAAGTTCTTGATTTACAAAGAAGAACCGGGCGTCCCTCTCCAGGAACAGTTCGGCCTCTGCCTTGGCGAGCGACAGGACTTCTTCCTCCGTCCACCTCGCGCGATGCCTCTCCGTCACGATCTCAGCGTTGGCGGCCGCAGGGTGTTGGCGGCGGCGATGGACCCCGAGACCGTTCTTCGTGGTAAAAGTGCGGTGGCACTCACTGCAAGCAAAGGGAGCTACACAAACTATCGCATTTTCGTTACGGCCGGTTGGCCGGATAGGTGCTGGGGTAGCTGGGGTGGCACCTTCAGCGGAAGGGCCACCATCTCTTGTTTCTTGTCGGCTGCCCCCAACTATAAAGGGATAATGCGAGGGGGGGCTGGTAACCCCCCCAAGCCCCTGGTGCGGTCTTCCACTCTGCAAAAATCAGCGGGCCCACGAGAAGGGGAGAAGACCGCAGGAGTCATAGTTACTCCCGCCGTTTACCCGCGCTTGCTCGAATTTCTTCACGTTGACATTCAGAGCACTGGGCAGAAATCACATTGCGTCAACACCCGCTAGGGCCATCGCAATGCTTTGTTTTAATTAGACAGTCGGATTCCCCCAGTCCGTGCCAGTTCTGAGTTGATCGTTGAATGGCGGCCGAAGAGAATCCGCGCACCCGCGCGCCCCCGGAGGAGCACGCTAAGGCGGACGCGGCCTCGCAGCAAGGAAGATCCGTGGGAGGCCAAGGCACGGGACCGAGCTCGGATCCTGCACGCAGGTTGAAGCACCGGGGCGCGAACGCCGCGCAGGCGCGCGCATCCTGCACCGCCGGCCAGCACGAGGCCAACCAACGGCGAGAGCAGACCACGCCCGCGCTAAACGCCCGCACTTACCGGCACCCCTACGGCACTCACCTCGCCCAGGCCCGGCACGTTAGCGCTGACCCACTTCCCGACCAAGCCCGACACGCCCCGATCCTCAGAGCCAATCCTTATCCCGAAGTTACGGATCCAATTTGCCGACTTCCCTTACCTACATTATTCTATCGACTAGAGGCTCTTCACCTTGGAGACCTGCTGCGGATATGGGTACGAACCGGCGCGACACCTCCACGTGGCCCTCTCCCGGATTTTCAAGGTCCGAGGGGAAGATCGGGACACCGCCGCAACTGCGGTGCTCTTCGCGTTCCAAACCCTATCTCCCTGCTAGAGGATTCCAGGGAACTCGAACGCTCATGCAGAAAAGAAAACTCTTCCCCGATCTCCCGA
>NW_025726072.1:80000-82500 GCF_021461395.2 Schistocerca americana
GACAACACGCGCCACCTACGGTGGCCGGCAGCTCCAACGCCAGCGCCACAGAAGGACAAAAGCCCCACTTGGGTGCCGAAGCGAACTCTCCCAGCACAGCGCACGCGCCAACACGTCCGCACAGCTGCGATACAATCCACCTGCGAGAACCGCAGAGGCGACCGAGCAGCAGACGGCGTCGCGGCGCCGAGCGCCGGGCGGCGGCGCATCCTCAGCGCACACAGTCCTCAATCGGACCAGCACACTGCAGATGTCCACCGCGCTTCGCACCGGGCCCGCGAGGACCTACTTTGGCCGCACGGCGCCGCGTGCAGGGTGCGCCGGCGCGCAGCTGCGCCGCCTGCCGCCTCCGTCGGCCGGCGCGCCTGCCACTGGCCGCCCCCACCAGCCGGCTGTAGCGCGTGCGCCCACGCACCGCGCGGCCAGCACGCCGGAAGGCCCCCCCTCACCGGCCGGGGACGGTCCCACCCAGCCACCGCCGCGTATCGCTTCACACCCACATGCCATTCACGTTCGTGGGCATGGTGGGTATCGCTGAAACAACCGGTTGGTAGCTCAACCGATCGTCGCCATCACTGATTCACCTCTAGCGAGAACAACCGCACCACAACGGTTTACCAGTTCTTCATTTGCGTAACGTCACCAGCAAACGTAGACGTCCATCGCCATTTGCAAATTCAACGATTGTTGCATGCCTGTGTCAGGTGTCACGACACACTATGTCTGCCCACATACACGCAACAACATGTGCACGCTTCGCGAACACGTGGAAGGTGGCCCCCGTACGTATGCGATGTCCATTGCGCGAACGACTGTCAACCGGCCTCTGTCGCATGTCGCAGATGTGGAACGCAGTGCACCATGCTATCACGGTGTGTGAGAAGAGACGACTACGTCTGACAACACGCGCCACTACATCAACAGACGGCTCATGCTGATCGCCATCCACGGCATACCATACTGCAATCCAGCTCTTATAGGGAGACGACACGTAGCTGAGTGCACAATATTTGGACCGTATGGTTCGCCGTTGTTGGCGCAGTCGTGGTACGGTCACACATGTACCACGATGTATCATTCAGTACATGAGGACCAATGTGCGGTACAGTGTGTGATTTGGACGTACAACATCAGCGGACAGTTGCCACAAGCCGTACCACAACGTAGGCTGTGCTTCGCCATGCGAATGCCAATGAACAACTGCGAAGGGCATTGAGCATGTACGTCCTGCCGCCATCCGCATTACAGTGTATAGCTGCAAGGTGTTTAACATGAAGCGATACTCTGGGGACCGGGCAGTGCGAGTAGCAAACTATATTGCGGGGGTTGCAGTTAGGCAACACTACACTAATTTAACGCGTCGTATGACAATTACAGAGCAGGTTAAGGCCCAACGTGTGTTGGGTTAAGGCCCAACGTGTGTTGGGTTAAGGCCCAACGTGTGTTGGGTTAAGGCCCAACGTGTGTTGGGTTAAGGCCCAACGTGTGTTGGGTTAAGGCCCAACGTGTGTTGGGTTAAGGCCCAACGTGTGTTGGGTTAAGGCCCAACGTGTGTTGGGTTAAGGCCCAACGTGTGTTGGGTTAAGGCCCAACGTGTGTTGGGTTAAGGCCCAACGTGTGTTGGGTTAAGGCCCAACGTGTGTTGGGTTAAGGCCCAACGTGTGTTGGGTTAAGGCCCAACGTGTGTTGGGTTAAGGCCCAACGTGTGTTGGGTTAAGGCCCAACGTGTGTTGGGTTAAGGCCCAACGTGTGTTGGGTTAAGGCCCAACGTGTGTTGGGTTAAGGCCCAACGTGTGTTGGGTTAAGGCCCAACGTGTGTTGGGTTAAGGCCCAACGTGTGTTGGGTTAAGGCGCAACATAGGTTAGGTTAAGGCGCAACATAGGTTAGGTTAAGGCGCAACATAGGTTAGGTTAAGGCGCAACATAGGTTAGGTTAAGGCGCAACATAGGTTAGGTTAAGGCGCAACATAGGTTAGGTTAAGGCGCAACATAGGTTAGGTTACGGCGCAACATAGGTTAGGTTAAGGCGCAACATAGGTTAGGTTAAGGCGCAACATAGGTTAGGTTACGGCGCAACATAGGTTAGGTTAAGGCGCAACATAGGTTAGGTTAAGGCGCAACATAGGTTAGGTTAAGGCGCAACATAGGTTAGGTTAAGGCGCAACATAGGTTAGGTTAAGGCGCAACATAGGTTAGGTTAAGGCGCAACATAGGTTAGGTTAAGGCGCAACATAGGTTAGGTTAAGGCGCAACATAGGTTAGGTTAAGGCGCAACATAGGTTAGGTTACGGCGCAACATAGGTTAGGTTAAGGCGCAACATAGGTTAGGTTAAGGCGCAACATAGGTTAGGTTAAGGCGCAACATAGGTTAGGTTATGGCGCAACATAGGTTAGGTTACGGCGCAACATAGGTTAGGTTACGGCGCAACATAGGTTAGGTTAAGGCGCAACATAGGTTAGGTTAAGGCGCAACATAGGTTAGGTTAAGGCGCAACATAGG
>NW_025726072.1:92500-95000 GCF_021461395.2 Schistocerca americana
CACTTGGGTGCCGAAGCGAACTCTCCCAGCACAGCGCACGCGCCAACACGTCCGCACAGCTGCGATACAATCCACCTGCGAGAACCGCAGAGGCGACCGAGCAGCAGACGGCGTCGCGGCGCCGAGCGCCGGGCGGCGGCGCATCCTCAGCGCACACAGTCCTCAATCGGACCAGCACACTGCAGATGTCCACCGCGCTTCGCACCGGGCCCGCGAGGACCTACTTTGGCCGCACGGCGCCGCGTGCAGGGTGCGCCGGCGCGCAGCTGCGCCGCCTGCCGCCTCCGTCGGCCGGCGCGCCTGCCACTGGCCGCCCCCACCAGCCGGCTGTAGCGCGTGCGCCCACGCACCGCGCGGCCAGCACGCCGGAAGGCCCCCCCTCACCGGCCGGGGACGGTCCCACCCAGCCACCGCCGCGTATCGCTTCACACCCACATGCCATTCACGTTCGTGGGCATGGTGGGTATCGCTGAAACAACCGGTTGGTAGCTCAACCGATCGTCGCCATCACTGATTCACCTCTAGCGAGAACAACCGCACCACAACGGTTTACCAGTTCTTCATTTGCGTAACGTCACCAGCAAACGTAGACGTCCATCGCCATTTGCAAATTCAACGATTGTTGCATGCCTGTGTCAGGTGTCACGACACACTATGTCTGCCCACATACACGCAACAACATGTGCACGCTTCGCGAACACGTGGAAGGTGGCCCCCGTACGTATGCGATGTCCATTGCGCGAACGACTGTCAACCGGCCTCTGTCGCATGTCGCAGATGTGGAACGCAGTGCACCATGCTATCACGGTGTGTGAGAAGAGACGACTACGTCTGACAACACGCGCCACTACATCAACAGACGGCTCATGCTGATCGCCATCCACGGCATACCATACTGCAATCCAGCTCTTATAGGGAGACGACACGTAGCTGAGTGCACAATATTTGGACCGTATGGTTCGCCGTTGTTGGCGCAGTCGTGGTACGGTCACACATGTACCACGATGTATCATTCAGTACATGAGGACCAATGTGCGGTACAGTGTGTGATTTGGACGTACAACATCAGCGGACAGTTGCCACAAGCCGTACCACAACGTAGGCTGTGCTTCGCCATGCGAATGCCAATGAACAACTGCGAAGGGCATTGAGCATGTACGTCCTGCCGCCATCCGCATTACAGTGTATAGCTGCAAGGTGTCTAACATGAAGCGATACTCTGGGGACCGGGCAGTGCGAGTAGCAAACTATATTGCGGGGGTTGCAGTTAGGCAACACTACACTAATTTAACGCGTCGTATGACAATTACAGAGCAGGTTAAGGCCCAACGTGTGTTGGGTTAAGGCCCAACGTGTGTTGGGTTAAGGCCCAACGTGTGTTGGGTTAAGGCCCAACGTGTGTTGGGTTAAGGCCCAACGTGTGTTGGGTTAAGGCCCAACGTGTGTTGGGTTAAGGCCCAACGTGTGTTGGGTTAAGGCCCAACGTGTGTTGGGTTAAGGCCCAACGTGTGTTGGGTTAAGGCCCAACGTGTGTTGGGTTAAGGCCCAACGTGTGTTGGGTTAAGGCCCAACGTGTGTTGGGTTAAGGCCCAACGTGTGTTGGGTTAAGGCCCAACGTGTGTTGGGTTAAGGCCCAACGTGTGTTGGGTTAAGGCCCAACGTGTGTTGGGTTAAGGCCCAACGTGTGTTGGGTTAAGGCCCAACGTGTGTTGGGTTAAGGCGCAACATAGGTTAGGTTAAGGCGCAACATAGGTTAGGTTAAGGCGCAACATAGGTTAGGTTAAGGCGCAACATAGGTTAGGTTAAGGCGCAACATAGGTTAGGTTAAGGCGCAACATAGGTTAGGTTAAGGCGCAACATAGGTTAGGTTACGGCGCAACATAGGTTAGGTTAAGGCGCAACATAGGTTAGGTTAAGGCGCAACATAGGTTAGGTTACGGCGCAACATAGGTTAGGTTAAGGCGCAACATAGGTTAGGTTAAGGCGCAACATAGGTTAGGTTAAGGCGCAACATAGGTTAGGTTAAGGCGCAACATAGGTTAGGTTAAGGCGCAACATAGGTTAGGTTAAGGCGCAACATAGGTTAGGTTAAGGCGCAACATAGGTTAGGTTAAGGCGCAACATAGGTTAGGTTAAGGCGCAACATAGGTTAGGTTACGGCGCAACATAGGTTAGGTTAAGGCGCAACATAGGTTAGGTTAAGGCGCAACATAGGTTAGGTTAAGGCGCAACATAGGTTAGGTTATGGCGCAACATAGGTTAGGTTACGGCGCAACATAGGTTAGGTTACGGCGCAACATAGGTTAGGTTAAGGCGCAACATAGGTTAGGTTAAGGCGCAACATAGGTTAGGTTAAGGCGCAACATAGGTTAGGTTAAGGCGCAACATAGGTTAGGTTAAGGCGCAACATAGGTTAGGTTAAGGCGCAACATAGGTTAGGTTAAGGCGCAACATAGGTTAGGTTAAGGCGCAACATGGGTTAGGTTAAGGCGCAACATGG